>NC_137106.1:36652440-36782440 GCF_949357685.1 Gobio gobio
TAGATAGATAGATAGATAGATAGATAGATAGATAGATAGATAGACACAGGCCAGTGTTTGACCAAATGTAGAGCTGTCCACCAGACAGATGGTTCCTCTTGTGTTTTTCATTTCCACACTCTTCCTTCAGCTCACGCTCAGGTTAGAAGGAAAGACTCAAGCCTCAGACACACGCCAAATGAAGCTGCACTGCCATAATATTTGTCTTGACACCCAAAGCTTCCTGAACTCTTTGTGAAGGAAGAGATCGGAGGTGTCATCTGTATGGCACATTAAAGACCTCTGGCTGTTTATTTGTTGTCAGATGGGAAGGCAGGGTGAGAAAAACTAGGCCTGTCCTGCTGTTCAGCAGCACACAACCAAAGGGAAGTGGGCCTTTATTGGTGACCCCCCAACCAGGACACACTCAGGTTTCCCCAATTTATGGATACTACACAGTTCAGTCAAAACGAGGGGCTCAGCAATGAGGCAAATGTGCTTGAAGAATATAACACAAACATGCATTTTTACTGCCGATTTTAGGATGGGTGCACAGTCAATAAACATACATAATAACCTCAGTGAGGAAGAGGAAAATAAATGTGGATTATTATCTGGACACTGTTAAAACCATCTATTTGAGCTGTAATGACATGCTACTCAAAGCTATTGCCTGGCAACAAACCACTGTATGATTTATCAATGTGCTTGTCAGACAGGGAAACATGGGCAGTAATTTGGCATCTGAATGCAGTGGCTGTTAAAAAAAAAGTACATCTGAATCCAATCCGTTTAGTAGCCTACTTTGTAGCAAAAACGCATAAAATCTTTTGTTTAAAATTGGATTAAAATAAAATTTTTGGAAATGTGTTTCAGTCTGTAAGATCAGATAGTACAGCAAGTAGCTTTTCATAATTTATGATGTAACCTATATGCATCATCATACACAATGTATGGAAATGTCAATGGTTTATGGTCTGGCTAGTTAGCATAGCACAGTTAGTCCCTACTGGTAGATATTGTACCTACACCACCTGGACCTACAAGCCTGTGCAATGCCAAAATTTCTTTTTTTTTAAGTGGGCACTTCAGAAACATGTTGAGGAATCTATCAGCAGAGCAACCTCATTTTATTCTACCTAAAGATTAAACTGCTCTACCAGGAGTGGGATTCGAACCCACGCGGACATTTGTCCATTGGATCTTAAGTCCAACGCCTTAACCACTCGGCCATCCTGGTCACTATGTGATGACCAAAACCCCTTTGTTCCTTAAACAGGACACTTAAGGAACCCTTTTATTAACCAGCAGAGCAGCATTGGACCTATGGACATTCCATTCATTTTGCAGAGCAACTTCATTTTATTCTTCTTTAAGGTTAATCTGTTCTATCAGGAGTGATCCTGGTCACTTTGTAGTGCTAAAATGACCTTTGTTTTCTTACAGGTACTTCAGAACCACTTTGAGAAACTAGCTTGTAACACAACCACATAGAGTTGCATTGCTATATTTCATTTAAAAAACCCACGACATTCGTCCATTGGATCTTAAAATCTTGAACGCAATGCCTTAACCACTCGTCCATTCTGGTCACTACATGATGTCAGAAACCCTTTGTGCCTTGAACAGGGCCCTTCATGAATCCTTTCAGTAACCAGCAGAGAGGCATTACTTTATGGATCTATAAAGCATCTTTCTCCATGGACTGCCATGGACTGATTTTGCTCTTTATAACAGAATCACATAGAGCTTTCTTCAGGTATTATAGACATCCTTGATCTAAATGTACCCAATCTTTGCACATGAACTCTATTACATGCACAGTAAATTGTAAATGAATGACACAGCATATGCATGAATTTGAAAAAATGCAATGATATGCTAAAATATTCAAGAATTTCATCCTCTAGCGAAAGTCTCTCAAGCTGATGCTTTGTGTCATTATTTGATGTAACCTATGTCATGCACAATGTATGGAAATGTCAACGATTTAAGGTCTGGCTAGTTAGCATAGCCCAGTTAGTCCATGCTGTTACTGTAACTAAACCACCTGGAACTACATTCCTGTGCAATGTGAAAATTTCCCTTCGTTTTTTTAAAAGGGCACTTCAGAAACATGTCGAGGAATCTATCTAACTAAAATAACTAGCTTCCGGCTGACAGACTCTCTGACGCGATGTAGGAGTAGCGTAAGCTTGGACGCCTCTCGAGGTTCAAACAAATAGGGCTGAGCAACAAACTTAAGCTCCTCAGAGATTTCTCTTTAAAAATTCTCGTTTTAGACTTCTAATTCGTGACCAGTGTTTTTTTTTTTCTCTCTATTCTCTGCGCTTTCGTCAATACGTCATGTGACAGGTCAAGGATTACTCTTTCGCCATAAATCAATGCGCACGGTCGTCTGTCGGGAGCTAGTTATTTTAGTTTATAAAGTTTTAAATATGGATATTTTCTTACTTAAATGCATCGTTTCGCTTTAGAAGGCCTTTATTACAGTTTTTCTCAGTCGCTTTGGTACATTTCTCGAATCATCCTCGACATTTGCAAAACAGCAAGTGCATTTCTCAAAACAATTCGTACAAATAGCGAAACACCATGGATTACATGTCTCTTGCTTAAAATCCTTAGTTCATCTCTCAAAAGTAAATATCTGTGTCAATGAACATGTCAGTGCCATCATAATGACAAGTCCTTGTGTCATTGTGTATGAATAAGACAGTCAAATTGCTTAGTCATATTGTCAATATAACTGTACCCTGGAGGCTGGAGGGATGTTCTGATGTAAATATGGCTAAAATTTTGATGACAATTACAGTTTTTCTCAGTCGCTTTGGTACATTTCTCGAATCATCCTCGACATTTGCAAAACAGTAAGTGCATTTCTCAAAACAATTCGTACAAATAGCAAAACACCATGGATTACCTGCAAAAGCCAGTCTCTTGCTCAAAATCCTTAGTTCATCTCTAAAAAGTAAATATCTGTGTCAATGAACATGTCAGTGCCATCAGAATGACAAGTCCTTGTGTCATTGTGTATGAATAAGACAAATTGTCAAATTGCTTAGTCATGTTGTCAATATAACAGTATACTCTGGAGGGATGTTCTGATGTAAACTATGGCTAAAGTTTTGATGACAATTATTGTAAATTGTAGGTTACACCATAGTGTATGTGGGAGTTTGAATGCAAGAGACTGGACAAGATTCACATTTACGCTTTTACTGTTTGAACTGTAATTTGTTGACAGACCATGTCATTGCGATACAGAGAGAAAAAGACAGCACTGCATAGCACAAAGAGAAAAAAACTGAAAAACAAAAGTATAAATATGAACGTCTAACGGAAATGTATAGAAATATTCTTGACATATTAAGACAACTTGTTCAACCATTTTGCATGTAAAGACTTATGCTATGAACTAATGACTAAATGTTGTGGGGGGTAAGACTATTCAACAGAGACCCATTATAATACATTTTGATCAACATGACATAAGCAACTGATAATGTAGGAAACAGCAGAGAATTGTACATAATCATTTGCATGGATGTACACAAGCATTTGCAACTTGTTCAAAGAAATGAGAAACTGCTTTTTTGATGTGCACAAGTGACACAATGATGTGAGAATTGAACAGGTAGTTTTGAGAATTTCAATTCTGATCTGAGAAATGTACCAAAGCGACTGAGAAAAACTGTATTATAAATTGTAGGTTACACCATAGTGTATGTGGGAGTTTGAATGCAAGAGACTGGACAAGATTCACATTTATGCTTTTACTGTTTGAACTGTAATTTGTTGACAGACCATGTCATTGCGATACAGAAAGGAAAAGACAGCACTGCATAGCACAAAGAAAAAAAACCCCAGAAAAACAAAAGTAGAAATGTGAACGTCTAACGGAAATGTATAGAAATATGCTTGACATTTTATGACAACTTATTCAACCATTTTGCATGTAAAGACTTATGCTATGAACTAATGCCTAAATGTTGTGGGGGGTGAGACTATTCAACAGAGACCCATTATAATACATTTTGATCAACATGACATGAGTAACTGATAATGTAGGAAACAGCAGAGAATTGTTCATAATCATTTGCATGGATGTACACAAGCATTTGCAACTTGTTCAAAGAAATGAGAAACTGCTTTTTTGATGTGCACAAGTGACACAATGATGTGAAGATTGAACAGGTAGCTTTGAGAATTTCAATTCTGATCTGAGAAATGTACCAAAGCAACTGAGAAAAACTGTAAATTCTGCAATCTATCTGCAGAGCAACCCCATTTTATTCTACTTTAAGGTTAATCTGCTCTACTAGGAGTGGGGTTTGAACCTACGAGGACATTTGTCCATTGCAATGCCTTAACCAATCGGCCATCCTGGTCACTTTGTAGAGCTAAAAACACCTTTGTTCTTCTTACAGGTACTTCAGAACCACTTTGAGAAACTACTAGTTGTTGGTAAAGCAACCACATAGAGTCGCATTGCTATATTCCATTTAAAATACACATTGATCTACCAGGAGTGGGGTTTGAACGCATTCGTCCATTGGATCTTAAGTTCAACACATTAACCACTTGCCCATCCTGGTCACTATGACTTCTAGGGAAAATCTCTCAAGTTGATGCTTTATGTCATTATTTGATACCATTATTATGCTAACCATTATTCCGTATATTGCCTACAGTAGCCTATCTGAAATCCTAGAGATTGAATTTTAAAACTAAAAAACAAATTGGAATTGTGTGCTATAAAGACATTTAGAAAACCCATTTGCCTGAACCTTTAATCGAATGCCTCAACAGCCCTTATTAGAGAAATGTCCATGTGGTGTAATGTATTTTTTGTAAATAACATGAAATTGCTTTTGGATGCATTATAAAGCAACAAAAAGAGTGCATTCATTAAATCAGCTCCAGTCTCGAGACTGCACACATAAATCAGTAACCATGGTTTCTGGTGGCTTAATATTGCAGGGGTGCCATAGCGACGGAGAGATCAACACTACGACTCTGTAGAAGGTGTGGATAGCATCTATATACAACCTGTCAGTCGCTGGACTCAGTTCCTCTCGCTTTTTGAAACAGCAGGTATCCCTCCTGACATGGTTCTTATTAGCACTCACATAGTGAAGTGCTCATGTGAGACGAGACCTGTTTTGTCAGAAGCACACAGCCATTGTACACATGGGAGAGCGGGGAAAGAGGTTTCTGAGGAAAAAACAAACATCCGGTTATTAAAATGACCTTGGCACATCTGCACGTTTGATTTGAAATGATTATTTCACCATTATTTTGTCTTCTTTGTGGAGAATACTGGGCAAGTCTTGCCTAAACATCTATGTTTCATAAGTCCAGTGTTTTTTGTTGTTGCTTTTATGTTTCCATTTCTATTTCTTTGTTTAGCAGACGCTATTATCAAAAGATTTTGCATTACAATAAAAGGAGTGGAGTTTGAACCCACAAGGGCATTTATCCATTGAATCTTAAGTCCAATGCCTTAACCACTCAGTCATCCTGGTTACTTTTACAGGTACTTCAGAACCACTTTGAGAAAGGTGTATTACTATATTACATTTAAAATTATAGTACCTACCAGGAGTGGGGTTCAAACCCACAAAGACATTGGTCCACGGGATCTTAAGTTCAATGCCTTAACCACTCGGCCATCCTGGTCATTTTGTTGTGTTAAAGGGATAGTACACCCAAAAATTAAAAGTATCCCATAATTTACTAACCCTCAAGCCATCCTAGGTGTATATGACATTCTTCTTTCAGACGAATACAATCAGAGTTATATTAAAAAAATGTCCTGGCTCTTCTAAGCATTATAATGGTAGTGAATAGCAGCCCGAAATTTGAAGCCCAAAAAAGTGCATCCATCCATAATAAACATACTCCACACGGCTCCAGAGCCTTAATAAAAGCCTGTTATGAAGTGAATCGATGGGTTTGACTAAGAAAAATATATATATTTGAAACTTTATAAAGTAAATTATCTAGCTTCTGGCGGACCGTCTACCGTATTCAACTTACGAAGAAAGGCTTTTGGCTGCCATTTACTGCAATTATAAAGCTTGGAAGATCTGGGATATTTATTAATATAACTCTGATTGTATTCGTCTGAAAGAAGAATGTCATATACACTTAGGATGGCTTGAGGGTGAGTAAATCTAGCTGTAAACATTTTTGGGTGAACTATCCCTTTAATATTGTTTAGAAACCACTAGACCCCACTTACAGCCGCATTGCCATATTCCATTTAGTAAAATTACAATGATTTACTTGGAGTGGGGTTCGAAACCACAAGGACATTTGTCCATTGGGTCGTAAAGGGATAGTTCACCCAAAATTGAAAATGATCCCATGATTTACTCACCCTCAAGTCATCCTAGGTGTATATGACTTATATATCTTCTTCCAGACAAACTCAGTCGGAGTTATATAAAAAAATATCCTGGCTCTTCCAAGCTTTATTCAGTAGAGAATGGCGGACCTTAATTTGAAGTCCAAAAAAGTGAATTAATTTATTAAAAAATTAATCCATGGCTCCAGGAGGTTAATAAAGCCCTTCTGAAGCAAAGCGATGGGTTTTTGTAAGAAAAATATCCATATTTAAAACTTTATATACGTAAATAACTAGCTTCCGGCAGACAGCCTACGCAAGTTGAGCGTAAGCTTGGACGCTTCCTGAGGTTCAAACAAATAGGGCTGGGCAAAAAACTCAAAGTCCTTCGAGATTTCTCTTTAAAAATTCTCGTTTTAGACTTCTTATTCAATGAGCAGTGTTTTGTTTCGCTGCAAAGTTATTATCCACTGCGCTTCTGCGTTCGTCAATACGTCATGTGTCAGGTCAAGAATTACTCTTTCGCCATAAATCAATGCGTACGGCCGTCTGTCGGGAGCTAGTTATTTTAGTTTAAAACATTTTAAATATGGATATTTTCTTACTTGAATGCATCATTTCACTTCAGAAGGCCTTTATTAACACTCTGGAGCCATATAGATTACTTTCATGATGGGTGGATTCACTTTTTTGGACTTCAAAATAAGGTCCACCATTCACTCTCATTATAAAGCTTTGAAGAGACAGGATATTTTTTAATATGACTATGATTGTGTTTGTCTGAAAGAAGAAAGTCATATACACCTAGGATGGCTTAAGGGTAAGTAAATTATGGGGTAAACTAACCCTTTAAGTCCAACACCTTAATCACTCGGCCATACTGGTCTTTTTGTGATGCTTACAAAGCTTTGTTCTTCTTGCAGGTACTTCAGAACCACTTTGAGAAACTAGCTTGTTGGTAACACAACCACATAGAGTCGCATCGCTATATTCCATTTAAAATTTACAATGATCTACCAGGAGTGGGGTTTGAACCCACGAGGACATTTGTCCATTGGATCTTAAGTCCAACGCCTTAACCACTCGGCCATCCTCATGAACCATGTCACTATATGTTTGCTAAATGAATGCAGAAGTTAAAACTGGATCTATGTTTCTAAACAGATTTTGCAGCTGCTCAGTGTGTGTTCTTATCCGTTCTTAATGCTGAGTGAACGCGTCCCTTTAAGCATCTTCCCCATTTGTGACACAACCGCGTTCTGCTTTGATCGCCTTCTGCACGGCTCACCAAGCAAATGCTTTAATTAGTGCTTTATTGACTAATGCTTTTCTCCAGGCCCTGTGTCACTAGCTTTACCGGCCACCGGCCTATTCTTTGTGGATTAACCTCTTTCTGTGCGCAGTTTAACCAGCCATTGTCCTGCAGTAACGTGAACTGTTCTTGCAGGAGGTTTCGACACAAAAGCCCTTTAGTGCTCAAGCAGACCTCAAAGAGCCATCATCCCTCCATCTCCAGCTCTTCAAAGACTCCTTCATCATTCTGAATCCCTCTGTTCCTCCTCAGGCCCTCGTTTAGGAGCAGGACCCCACCAGCACTCACCTCCCCCACTGACCAGCACACTTATCCCACTGTCTCCTGGGAGCTTGGAGCTCATAAGTAAGACCTGGACAGCTGATAATGACTTTGCAGCTCTGGGGGAAGGAGATCACCGCTGTGATTTAGTGGTTATGGCTGTGGTGGTCTGTGTGTACATGTAGGGTCCAAAATCAACACTCAGCAAGCACAAGATGAGAGTAAAAATTGGCTTTTGGCAAACACAAAGGGCATGTTCCACTTATTTGGGATGCAACAACACAGTGTTTAAAACTGCAATAGACTGATCCTTTTTGACTTGCTCAAATGAGAAAAGAGATACAATCGGTTTACCAAAGTATAAAGTAATTCCTCTACTAACCATACATTTAGCTGTGTGTAATTCCACGTGACAACTTATTCCTGGTGCTAAAAAATGAGAAACAAAATCACAATGGGTCTTTCTGTTTTCCTGGCATAGTTGGATGGGACTGATGGACTGGCAAATAGGACAGATTTTTACGCCAATGAATATTTATCAAGGTCGGTCTATTTTCGAATGTCAATTTATATTTTAGACACACATTTAAAAGTCATGGCCACAAAAAGCTTCTGAACACTCGTGCTTTTATTGCCCAGGAAAAAGATACAGTTGATTGAACACATGTTGAATTTTTATGGCAACATGTCAACAGCAGGGCAATATATGGGGTTATCATATCTGTATATATATGCAACTGAATATATAGGTTAATTATATATAGGTTTATTGATGGTGTGTTGCAGACCAGACATGTCAATTTGGATCGAGGGTGAGGGGATTTATCCTTTGTTTCTTATTTCTAGCACTCTCTTTAAAAATAGTGGACACCTCCTTATGTGGAGTCCGAGCGACCCTTTCATCTGAGAGCAGCTCTAATGATCCCTTGTAATGAGCAGACCTTTGCCATGCTAATGAGCATTCAATTGTTCCTGCTTTTCCATGGCTTCTCCATCAGCAGGGGCAGCAATCTTGGCTGGGGGCTTCACCCTTTCCATCTCCCAAAAACCCTGCTGGATCTCAGCAAAAGGGGGGCCAGATAGTTGCCTTTGAAGAGCATATAGTCATTATCTTTTCTGAGGGCTCTCTTTGGGTAATTGTGGTGGCTTTTTGGTGCGAATGATTTCTTGATATTGTAGACGAGTGATTCCCAGCATGTGCTTAATTTCTATCTGTTATTTTTTTCTTTTCTTTTGTCCGCCATACCTGACAGGTCATGGGGGAAGGGTTCGCTTACCGCAGGGTGCTGCAAATCAATATAACACATTGGTTCTTTTCCGATAAATGACACAGGGATGGAGGAAGATGAGTTAGACAGACCCAAGTGAACTGGTTTATTGGAGACTCAATAACTCAAGCTATTTATATGCACAGCCTCCTCGTTTTCTTAACGACCTCTTTACCTATTTCAGGCCACCTGAGAGCTTCAGTTTGTGTTGAACTGGGATTTGTACGGAGCTCTAAAGCAGTCTTTGTTTCATGATCTCTCTACATGCCTGAAGAGTGCTCTTAAGTTACTGGAATACCAGTGTTTCTAAAAATGAGTCCGCACTCCCCCTGAGGAGGACAGTGAGAGATTTACACAGCTGGTCCATGAGTACAACACAAACTCCAAGCTCACCATCCATTCTTTCTTTCTCTTTTCAGTGAGAGAGGGTGTTGGGAACATATTACATTCCCTCCAGCTGAACTCGCCCCTCATCTGATTCCTGCGATCTGGGTGGTTTGTGTGTATATTGATTCTTTCTTTCATCAAATGTCAAGAGTTATTTATGTACCAGTTGAATTTTTTTTCTCTCAATGGATGTTTATTTCTTTTTACGAATATCTAAAACTGTATTTTTGATGTAAAAAAAAATCTATTGAATGTGTCTAAACTAAAGGATCATCTAAACTCTCTAGTAAACTTTGCATCTGTCTTTACTTTGTTAGCTGAATGTACTTTACATGAAAATACATTTATGAAAATCAAATATTGATTTGAGTTTTTAAATAATTGTATCATGTGAGGAGAAAGAGAAAAACAATCCGAGAGACTCTCCACCTTTTTCCTAACTAATTATGCAGTCCTGTTCTGGTCTCCATAGGACTTATTGTCAACTGGGGTAAAAAGAATGACTGAATTAATTAAACAGAAGCTTTTTGAACATTGCTAAAAAATTTAAATGAGAGTAGGGTTAAGCTGCTGTTTTTGGCTGCCAAACCACAGCAATAAACTGAAGAAATTCCTGGAAAGTACATATTTTGAGGAACAACAAATCTGAAAAGAATGTCTGTATGCATAGGGCTATGTCTTGCATTTTATGCCAAAGACTGAGAAGAGAAAATGAGCATGGCTTGCAGTGCTAAGTTAAAATACTCCCCATAAAAGGTAGGCTAAGTCAGGGTAAGATGACCCCCCAATTTATTTATTTTTCTCCTGACCATAGATGACTTTTGATGAATGGCTAATTTCACCTAAATATCAACATTTGTGATATTTAGTCAGCCGAAACAGTTTTGAGGTTAATCTAATTTTGTGTCTTTGGAAAATAGTGATCTATGACACTGTATTAGTATAGACGGAAACCGGCTTCCTCGTTCCACTCGCCAGCCATCTCCCCAGCACTGAAATCTCATATTCACTCTTTGGAGAAGCAAAACAGAGCAATTAGGAGTATCATACCCGTTTACATCTGCTCTTTCTTACTGAAACCAGAAAACTGGCCACAGATCCTGGTTCAGCAAGCACTTCTATCAAATCCTTCGTATCACCGGCATATCTCAAGAACACCACTCAATACATTCTTTCTGCATTGGAGCACCGACCTCAGCGGCCAGACGATGTATCTCAGACAAGACAAGTTTAAATAACAGATTATTTTCATCTTACTAATAGAAACAAAGTGAAGTTGACCGTTTAGTCACTGGTTTGCATTACTGACACATAGACAAAGAACATCTTACTGTACATGAATCATTATATATCAGAAATCACTGGTCACAGATCAGGCATTAGAATCAACAGGCATTCGAGTCCATATCGTAAAAGTCTGTTTGCAAAGTTTGATCCAAAATTGCTGACTGATTTACCAAAGAATCCACAGTGAAATGTACCAAATACAAATAAATAATGCTCAATGCTCTGAGACATTCACATTGTTGAAAATAAATAACCACATTCCTAACATTAGGATCCTTTGGAAGGTAATGTTATTTGTAGTCCATCCTGTATCACTCTTCTCTCCTCGTCATCTCACTAACACACCAGTGGGCGGGGCCAAAGTTGCAATGATGAAGAAGGCATTGATTTTCTTCTGGACGAGTGGTTCTCTGGGCTTGGTAACAATAAAAGCTGTTTTTGGACTAACAATGACGTTTTCAGTTCTGAAACTTGCAGGATATTCTTATAGTATGATGACCTCAAGCTCAAGGAAAATTTGATTTCTCAGTTCATGACCCCTTTAAGTGTGGTCATCTTCCCCCCGAACTTCAACCAATGGGGAACTGTTTGTGGGATATGAGCGCCCATCTGTTGTAGCTAACTTCATGCAGCTTTATGTCATGTACACACTCATTAAACTTTGACGGGTGAGACACTGACAAAAGACAGTCATTGCAGCACTGTAAAGTGATGGCACTATAGAGCCATGTGCTTTTCAAAAAATATTTTCATAGGTTTACTATTAAATTATCAGCTTGGAAAATACGCTAATTTGACTAGAAACATCTGAGACCATAAATGTAAGGATAATTCCGCTATGAGTTGGGGCGAGACGTCCGTGTTCAGGAAAAAGGTGCTTTGCACAGTTATATATAGTTTCTGATCAATGGTCAATTATACCGCTTAGCAGTCATTATACAAAGTTTTGACCTTAGAATGGAGCGACTGAACAATCAGAATCAAGGATTCTAGAGAGTCATACCTGGCCAGTCACTCAATTCTACTGTCAAATCTTTGTATAGTGACTACTTTAGCTTTTATATCTAATATACATTCATTATATTCCCTTTAAAATCCACATGCTATGAGTGGGGTTAAACCTAATTTGTTTGTTCAAAGGCATTTATAAAGAAAGCAACAACCAATCAACTTTACCAGTGGGGTTGAACCCACAAGGACATTTGTCCATTGGATCTTAAGTCCAATGCCTTTACCACTCGGCCATCCTGGTGATAGGTTTTGGATATTATTGTACAACCCCAAATCAGAAAAAGTTGGGACAGTATGGAAAACGCAAAACAAAAAAAAAAAGAAAAAAAAGAAGTGATTTCTAAATTTACTTTGACTTGTATTTCATTGCAGACAATATGAACACAAAATATTTCATGTTTTGTCTGGTCAACTTCATGTCATTTGTAAATATGCATCCTTTCCTGTCATTCAGACCTGCAACACATTTCAAAAAAAGTTGGGACAGGAGCAATTTAGGGCTAGTAATGAGGTAAAATGGTTAAATAATGATGTGATTTGAAACAGGTGATGTCAACAGGTGATTGTAATTATGATTTGGTACAAAAGCAGCATCCAAGAAAGGTCTAATCCTTTAGGAGTAAAGATGGGCCGAGGATCGCCAGTTTGCCAACAAATACGTGAGAAAATTATTGAAATGTTTAAAAACATTGTTCCTCAAAGAAAGATAGGAAGAGATTTGGATATTTCACATTCAACAGTGCATAACATAATTAAAAGATTCAAGGAATCTGGAGGAATTTCAGTGCGTAAAGGACAAGGGCGCAAGCCTAAGCTGAACAACCGTGATCTCCGATCCCTCAGGCGGCACTGCATCAAGAATTGTCATTCATCTATAAGCGATATCACCACATGGGCTCAGGACTACTTTGGCAAACCTTTGTCAAGTACCACAATACGTAGTTACATCCACAAATGCCAGTTAAAACTGTACTGTGCCAAAAGGAAGCCCTATGTTAACAGTGTCCAGAAGCGCCGTCGACTTCTCTGGGCTCGGAGGCATCTGGGATGGACCATCACACAGTGGAAATGTGTACTGTGGTCTGATGAATCAGTATTTCAGGTATTTTTTGGGAGGAATGGACGCCGTGTGCTCCGGACCAAAGAAGAAAAGGATCATCCAGACTGTTACCAGCAACAAGTCCAAAAGCCAGGGTCTGTCATGGTATGGGGTTGTGTCAGTGCCCTTGGCAAAGGTAACTTGCACTTCTGTGAAGGCACCATTAATGCTGAAAAGTACATAGAGATTTTGGAGCATAATATGCTGCCTTCAAGAAGACATCTTTTCCAGGGACGTCCATGCATATTTCAACAAGACAATGCAAAACCACATTCTGCACACATTACAAAGTCCTGGCTGCGGAGGAAGAGGGTACGGGTACTTGACTGGCCTGCTTTCAGTCCCGACCGGTCTCCAATAGAGAATGTGTGGCGCATTTTGAAGCGCAAAATGCGTCAACGAAGACCCCGTACTGTTGCCCACCTTGAGACTTGTTTGCAGGAAGAATGTGACAAAATTACACCTGAAACACTTAATCACTTGGTGTCTTCAGTCCCTAAACATCTTTTAAGTGTTGTGAAAAGGAATGGAAATATTACAAAGTGGTTAATGCTTTACTGTCCCAACTTTTTTTGAAATGTGTTGCAGGTCTGAATGACAGGAAAGGATGCATATTTACAAATGACATGAAGTTGACCAGACAAAACATGAAATATTTTTTGTTCATATTGTCTGCAATGAAATACAAGTCAAAGTAAATTTAGAAATCACTTCTTTTTTTTTTTTGCGTTTTCCATACTGTCCCGACTTTTTCTGATTTGGGGTTGTATATTATTTGTATGTAGTTAAGTTTATGGTAATGATTCTGATGTGAATGATGTGTAATATCCACTTATTAAAAGCCATAATTATATATTAATAAAACAAGAAATTCGGGAAGAATATTACATTTTTGTAGCCATGCCTTTAAAGGATTTCACACACTTGACAGCTATGTACAAAACCAATGAAGACACATTATACTCAGTTATGTAGGATTCATCATCATGTTGATATATATGAATAGTACTGTAGGCTAGGGTTAGGGTTAGGGTTAGGTTGTACCATTTGATCAGTATGTGGTATTGATTAAGGATATAGAAATATATTGGACCAAAAGAGGCATAGGGCCCTATTTTAACGATCTGAAACGCAAGTGTCAAAGCGCGAAGCGCAAGTAACTTTGTGGGCGGGTCTCGGCGCTGTTGCTATTTTCCCGGCGGGATAAATGGCTCTTGCGCCCGGCGCAAATCTAAAATGGGTTGGTCTGAAGTAGCTTCATTATTCATAGGTGTGGTTTGGGCGTAACGTGAATAAACCAATCAGAGCGTCATCCAACATTCCCTGTAAAAGCAGGTGCGCAAGTTCCATTATGGATTGCTATTATTATGGCGTATTTACCAGGCGCACGCCAGGAGCGGTTCACAGCCGAGGAGACTGATGTTCTTGTAAGAGCAGTGAAAGACAGAGAAGTTGTGTTGTATGGGGATGGGAGAAACCCACCCAAAATAGCGTCGGTTAAACAGGCGTGGGAGGAAATAGCCACAATTGCTTCATCAGCTGGCATCCCCAGGACGTCGCACCAGTGCCGCAAGCGCTACAATGACATCAGAAGACGGGGAAAGTCCAAGCTTGCCAGCATCAATCGGGCACGCCGTGTAACGGGAGGTGGATCTGCCTCTACTCAGGACCTGACGCCAGCAGAGGACATCGCTGCGTCCACCCTCACCGATTTTTTTTCCTGGTTCTTGACGGACAAACCAATTTGTTAGATGTCCTTATATACATATATGTCTTGCCAGAAGTTGCCACTATTGGGCAAACAGGTGTCCTTAATTATTAGACTACAATTAGCCTGAATAATTTGTAAGCTAGATTTATGCCTATTTTTTCACATCTTCGTGGCACACCACAATGATTTCCGTCATCTCATGTGTTAATATTTTTTAGTGTAACAATTTATGATTTGCAAAAATAACTTTTGCATCTGTGTAGATTACATGAGCAAAGTGTATGCGCGTTGTGCACGCTATAGCCTACATTATGGTCAAGCATGCGCCCTTAAAATAGCATAATGAACAACGCGCAACGCGCCACTGACTTTAGACTAGGTTTTTTCTGGTCAGTGGCGCAATTGTTTAATGGAACTGCAAAATAGCACCAGGGATTGTTTGCGCCGGAACACGCCTCCTTTTTTGCGTTGAACCGCCCAGGTAGCGCAAGTTCATTCACTAGTTTAGCGACGTGCTTCTGTGGAGGGAAAAGCGCGCTTTGCGCGGGTGCAAAATAGGAATGACACATGCGTCGGTGTACAAAGTCAATTGCGCTGGGTGCAAGATAGGGCCCATAATGTATATATAGTCTTTCTGACTATTTTTCAGTAAAATAAAAAACATTATTGCTAAAAGTTTATTTTGTCAGCTTTTAGGTACAGTATATATATATATATATATATATATATATATATATATATATATATATATATATATATATATATATATATATATATATATATATATATATATATATATATATACCCCTAAAAGCTGACAAAATAAACTTTTAGCAATAAAGCCACAAAATTACTGTTTCCATTTCACTTCATTCTGTCCTGTCAGGGGCTTCTGGTTTAAATTGTGGCCTAGTAAAAGCAGCTGCATCTTTTCCTTGTCGGAGAAGAAGGAAAACACATGCAGCCCCCACCAGGCCTGTGGGTCTGGCAGGGTCATAACCCAGCACCTGAGCTAATCATGGACATTATCAAAACAGCAGGCTCTCTGGGGTCTGTTTGTTTATGCTATCCAGGGTGGCCCCTCGCTCTCCCCGGGCCTGGCCCGGCCTGGTCCTCGTAACAGCACCTGGAGCAGACAGTAAACACCTCCGCCTCAGCAATGGACGAATGGGGTGCTAAAACTGAACAGGAAAGAGGAAGAAACATTAAGCTGTAAGTCAGGTTGTGTCAGTGAGCATTGGAATTAAAACATCAGAACAGATGATGTTAGTGGAAACTGAGGGTTTTATCATTGCTTAGCTTTTTTAATTATACAGGTTCCTAATAACTTCCCAATAAGTTGCTTCACTATTAGATTTTAAAATACATACAGTACATATTACTATGATTCAGTTAAGTGCTCAACAATGCAATATTAGTTAATTTCCCCAATTCATGGCTTGACTCTCCATCATTTGTGTTATATTCCATATAAAAGAAACAATAACTTTATATTGCCAAATCAAACTGTTGCACATTATACATATTTTCTTTGGAATATTGCTGTAATCGATGATCCTTTCTTTTAAGTTTTTTTTTATTTTTTTAAATAAAATCACTTTCACTATAGGAGCTGTGACAGTTTTGGAGGGAAACAACTGCACAAACATCAGTACGTATTAGCAATGTATTTAATACATTCAGCTATTTAATGTTTTGTGTTATTAGTTGGTTGTGGAAACATGCACAAGTTTCAAAAGTGAATCCCTCACTTTAGCTGTTTTTATTTTACGTCTTGTTAGGCCCTCCCATTAATGTTGTAAATCACAATAACTTAAAGAAGTGGTAAAACACATTCTTTCGAAGGCTTGATTGTGTTTGTGGGGTGCACTGTAACATGTGTTCATGCTTCGTTTAAAAAAAAAAAAGCATTATTTTTCATATATTTTACCTTTATTCTACACTGCTGTATCCTTCCTTGTAAAAACGGTCTGATGGTTTCCGGGTTCTATGAAGCCGGTCCCTCAAAAATACGCAATGGGCTCAGATTGGTTAGCTGGCCCAGTGTGTTGTGATTCGCTAACCGCAGTGCACGTTTGTCGGAAACGTTACGCCCATTACCTTTACCGGTAGACTGTGCTAATGGCGTCTATAAAACCATACCAATTTGAGCCCGAATCGGACCCAGAACATTTTAGTGAAGATGATCGAGCAGAACCTGTTCAGTCCTCAAGAGTAAAGACTGCGGATCTATAATGATCGCTACTGAATGGCACTGTTACTTTTGTATTTTTAGAACGATTATAGCCAAATATCTGTCGCAAGAACTATTAACCCAAACGAACACTAAATTGGCTTTATTATAGTATCCAAATCAAACACAGAACCATGTTTAGATTAGAATGCATGTATAAACAAGCATGTAGATAAACAATACATAAAAGCTCTAATCAAAGAATAATTTACACTAATTTCAAGTTCGCTGTTGAGATTTAAAAAAAGTTTGTAACGTTAGGTGTTTGTCGGATAACGTTAAGTATGAATTTGTATTTAACAAACTGGTTTGCAGAACCAAACAGCATTGTCATTTGTTTACTTCCTTGCTACAGCGTACAATTAACAATACAAACTATTACAGGAAAACACATCAACGAAAAATAAATCATACTTACAGGTTGTGGCCCGTAAACAGCTTCTGTTTTTAAATCCATCTTTCAGGACAAGCCGTTGTGCGAATCCTGCATTGAACTCGCGAAGATTGTGGAAGCTTTCCACCGTGAAATGTGCAGCGGGAGCCGCGCGCGCCCGTTGTGCATTCACACACTGGCAGTGTTTGTCTCGCGAGTTTGTCTAGCTGAACCGCGGCTCGTGTATTGCAAATAAAAACGAATATTGTCCATTATGTCACATTTTACGGTCTTCTCCTCCGACCCCTGTCTGTCTCGTGCTTTGATTTATGATGGGCAGCATATATCTGCTGGAAATGTGACTTGTTCCCCTCTGTCTCATACACACATGCATATAACATGAAAATAACAGCGTTTCGTCTGCATTGCGGCAACAACACTCCAGCCTACTAACTATACCACAACAACTCTTCCCCACAGTAATACAAAATGGCCTCGCCCCCCCCTTATTTAATATTCTCGGAGGAGGGGTTTATGTAAATATTGGGACTGGTGATGTCAACAACCCTGGAGGAATGTCTGTAGTCCCTACTAGCTGTTTGCTGTAGTCCTTAGAAATTGATTTCTTTAAAAGCAAATATCTCCCTTTGCTTTAAACTTTGATCGTTGTAACTTTGCAGATGTTGTTTATGCTCAAACAGCAACGTTACACACTAGCTAAAGTTAGAAAAGTGAAATCGTGTTTTACCACTCCTTTAATGTTTAAAGTTTCTAAAATTACAATATAAGCGCATTCATATTTTAAATGTTACCACACAGGAACAACCCTACCATCCTAAAAATAAAGGTTCAAAAAGGGTGTTTTTGAAAAACAATTTTTGGTTTCCCAAAGAACCCTAGTGAACAGTTAAAAAATTAAGAAATTAAATACATTTTAAATGTGCACTGTGTAAAGGTTGTGAATTGCAACCGCCCACTGCTCAGCCCTGCCTTTCGAAGCACATAGAGAAGCTACAGTGGCCGACACAAAATAGTGACTTCACTGTAAGGGAACCTGCGGTGTATGTAGATAGAAATGGCTAATTCTAAGGTAATTAAAACATAACGGTTCATTATGTAAGGTCTTTATACACCACTGGAAACATATGTATATTATATTGCATTTCTGTCAATAGATCCTCATAAATACTACACACTGCACCTTTAATGAATAAGAAGATTTTTTTTTTTATAATCCAAAGAACCTTCTTCCACTATAAAGAACCTTTTGTGGAATGGAAAGTTGAAGGGAACCATAGATGCCAATAAAGAATTCACTCTTTATTTTTAAGAGGAGTGTGGCACCATAGCAAATTATCAATCATACATAAGTTTGTGTATCTGGACCGTCATAACCACAGCAGTACTGTTTAACTTAAGACACAAGCACATTACCACCAACTCGCATTACTTTTTTCAAAAAAAAAAAAAAACATTTTTTTCTTCTCCACCAGGAGTGGGGTTTAATCCCACACAAACCCACTGGATCTCAAGTCCAAAGCCTTAACCAAGCAGCTATCCTGCATCCAGCAGGTGAAAATGTATTTTACTTTTTCTTGATATCCTTTTTCAGATGCCATATGTCGCAATTTGGTCTGTTCACGTGCTGAGAGCAGATGAATCTCACCCAAGAATGCATCCCGTTATCTCTACAGGTTTATCTGAGGCAGGTCTGACTCCTTCTCATAACTCTGAATCCCAAGCAAAGCTTTAATGAGGACCTGATAAGAACTGCAATCTAAACATACTCTCTTGACAATCTGTCTTTGTCTGTCCGTTTCCTCTTCACTTCTCAATTAATTTCAAAGAGCTTCAGATTACAAAAGTAGGTTTCGTATTGACAATTCTGTTTTGCCGTATAATTAAAGAAACGAATAGGCCTAGTCAATCATAAAATCATTTTTCCTCAAGTGCAAAATCTTCATATAGGCTAATTTAGTGCATTTACGTTATCTTCACACGTCACATGTAGCAGCGATTGTGTGATCAGTGCTGAAGGACATCTGCTCCAGAGAAACAGCAGCTTGACATGTGTCCTTGCTCATGTATCTTAACTGGAATTACTGTAAAGGCCGACAGATCTGAGTATATTTTATAAGCTCCTTAGGGTTCATAAATCAAGCCAAAGCCTTTTTCATTTACTCATATTTATAGCTGTCCTCCAAACAGCTGTAAACAACGATGTTTTCTGGAACATATCAATTTATTGATTGAATCTACTTAAAAGAAAGCTCCTTTCATTATTGCCATACCAGTATATCTGTCAAAAGCTCTGGGTTGAAACATAAACCATATATATGCACTCACAAAAAGATCTTTGTGCTTGATTATGAGGGGTTTCATGGAGCAGCTGATGAATTATTCTCATTCCACTGCTTTTGATATACTTCATGATACATGTGAACCATTTGTATTTGTCCACTACATCAGTGTTTCTGTGAACCATAGTAAACCTGCAGTTAACGGGAGGTATTACAGCCCAGCTAACTAATTTATGTCCTAAAAACGTCATTCCATTTTTTGTTGGGAGAATGTTGACATGTCCAAGGGCATTGAAACATATTTTGACCATATTTTGCTTATAGTTATTGTAACGCTTCTGAGAGCGTTCTTTCAATATTTCCTGGAAAATTGATTTGTAATATTTCAATATTGAGTTGTGTTGCTGACTATGTTTAAAATATTGATGAATATGACAATTTTTTTTTCTGTTGCTTCAGACGACCCGATCTGTGGAAAATTATAAGTGGAGCTAGGAGCTTTATAAAGCTTTTTACAGCGAATGCCATTGAAAATGTCTATCCCTCAGCCTCGCCTTCATACCTGTCATAAATAAGGTCTATATTGTCCACGTTACTTGAACGTTATGAACATTTTTAAGGCTCACTTAAGATTATATTACATTGCTTCTTGCACTTTTTTTTGCAACACTTTCAAAGTGAAAATGTCTGGCGCTAAAAATCTGTTTTATCTGTAAGAGATGGACATGCATCTGGCAATGTTTGATTATTATTACATATCGTGGCAGTTAAATAGAAATGTTTAGGTTAATGCTCACGTTTGAAAATAACTTTAGCCACCACCTACACTAACCGATAGTGTTGAAGGCCCACTGAAGTGCCTTGAAAGCGTTATTCAATGTGTTGACGTAATTTCCACTAAAACAGGAAGACAGGAAGACATATCCATCAGCCCCTCCCCTTTTTTAAAACAGCCAATAGGGTTTAGTTTATATCGCAGTTTGGCCAGAGCCATTGAGCTCAGTAAAGCCAGAGTTTCCTCCTAAACTCTAACAGTTTCTCCTCCTAATATCCTCCATATAGCTTTAATATATAACATTCTGTGTAGAATTCAAATGGGTCCGATATGTTTTGTGGTCTGCGCCAACTCAATCATATGATCAGAATGGAAAGCATATTTACACTGTCAGAATCATTCCCTATCCCCTATATGAACCATTCTCCATATAAAAATAGTAATTGTGTGAACAAGTGACCGATTTCAGCTGCAGCTTCATGGTCTATTTATAATGTAGGGGGCGGGGCGCTTCTGATTCTAGAGCATTTGATTGGACAGAAAATCTGATGAGAAGCTGAATTGCAGCGTGATGTCATTAAAATCATTGATCCATATTGGCGGAAGTGAGAGACTGTAAGTTTTGAATATCTTCCAAATGCTAATTTTGTCCTTTTTTTGGAGCACACCAACTTATAGATAACAGTAAGGCTAACATATTCATACTAAAAGTCAAAAACGTCAATTTAGATTTCATGGGGACTTTAAGAAAAGCAAACGTGAGATAAAAATGCTTTTTCTGAAGCAACCATGCTATTTTTGCTTGCTTCTACGAGTCATTTTAAGCTCTTTTATTGAGGCTTGTGTTTCACAGGACCTGAGCGTTCAACATCGCAGTTGTATTGCTGTTAAAGGTTTGCTACTGAGCAAGTTTGCTATAGGCTATCAGACAAGACTTATTGAGCTGGATATACATGATGCAAACATCAAAATGTTTTCGTTTATAAATCATTCACTATGGTAAAATGTTGCGGAGCAGCGGTCATAGCATAGTATTGTGCAAGGAACTGCACGAAAATAAGTGTTTATTAATCGTCAATTGTTAAAAGTTCCCTATTTTGGTTAGTGCCTGAACAAATATAACTATTTTTTACAGAGTTGTTTGCTTGTGAAAACAATGCTAGGTTGTTGCTAAGGTGTTCTAGGGGGTTGCTAGGTGTTTACTAGTCAACAAAGCCTTTATGATTAATATGAAGTTTCTGTGATATTTTCATCTCTACATACTGTATATGGTTCAGGTTCCTCCTTCATTGCGAGTCTTGGGAATTTTTACTTCCGTTTTGATGTCCACGATCATAAATATTCTTGCTCAGAAATATAACAGCACATCTTTCAGAGGTATCATTTATGTTTTTGTGTAATTTGTGCAGTACGATTTAGTTTAATGCTTGCTTTGTGTTAAGGGTCTGTTCGTTTCCTCCTTAACCTCAAGTATTAGCAATAGTAATAGTGATGGATGCTTGTCTTAGCCAGCACTACTAACTAATGATGTGATGGTGAGCCAAGGAGCTGAAGGGAAGCAGGAGGTATGTGTGCACTGTGCAGAGGGTCATATGTTCATTACTTGCAGTCGGACAGTGGCTGCCGGCCAGCACATAAATATGAAGAGGACATCGCGACAGCATGCCAGGGTGACAAATGACTGCTGCAGTGGGGGAAGAGACCATATTTCAAGGTGGAATAGCAAAGACATTACACTCTCTCACAGTCTCTCACACACACTCAGCCCACTGACCTTTCCCACATGAGGATATGTGTGTGTAATCTCAGGTTGCACTAGCATAACAATCTCTACAACAAGCTCAGCATTCTGGTCGGCCATCCCATCTCGCCGTAAACCAGGGTGCAATAAATGCTTGAGTATTTAAACCGCCTGGGACGAGGCGCGTGACCTTTGATCCTTACGTTGAAGGACAATATGAATGATTGATTTATATTCAATATGACTCACCTCGTGTCTTTGTGTAAAGTTGTGGCGCTGTCCTTAATGCTGAAAGAATGGTCAAAGGTTAGTGAGCATTTCATGTTATGAGACATTTCATGACAGATAAATCATTCATTATACATGATTTTAGTAATTTATTATTTTATTTTTGTATTTTGAGTATCTTTAAAATAGTATTTATTTTTATGTTTTTCCTGTTTAAGGGGTTTTGTAGAAAATACAATTAATGATTTTTATTTTTTTATTTAACTATATATTACATTTTTCATTTACATTTTTTTATTTATTTATTTATTTTTACTCTTTATTTTAATAATAAATAATAAATATAAAATAAAATAGTGCACTCTTTTGATGAAAACTGAAAACTTTAATAAATAAATACTTTAATAAATAAATAAGCAAACAAAATAGTCCTTTCTTGAAAATTGTCTACTTAAGGGATGTAGGAGATTGTGTATTTGTTTTGATTAATCCTTAGTCATTTTAATGTAATTTTGGGGGGTTTTTCTGGATCCATCCTGGAAATTGAACCATCAAGGGCCTTTAAAATGAATATACATAAATGGAAAATTTGTTAAGAATCAGGATCTAAAAGGATATTAAGATATATTTAATACTCCTTGAGTTACGCATGCAACAAAAAAAAAACACAAAAGGTGCTTTTTCCCATTTTTGAACTGTCACCATTTATCGTTGCTAAACAGATTTTACCAATAGACCAACCAATAAAATAATGATTCTGTCATCTTTCTAAAATACTTTTTACATGCCTGTAAATGGGCTTAAATTCTCAGTTAAAAATCCCCCTCTACAAAATAGTGGATTACTCAGTAACATTTAATATTTTTGCTTTCATCTCTATTTATGTTTGTCTTTGTACAGGAAAAAAATTGAGCTGGAGACACGGAATTTGACACGGAATGACCCAATAGCCGTCATTTCACCATCTCTGTTAACTATAGACCCGATATAGTCCGTCTATGTAACCTATTCTAGCCAAAATGACCTTGAACTTGGTTACATGTAATTTTTGCCAAAACATGATATTCATATCAAAATATGATATTCCATTATCTAAGCAATGATTACAAGGTTTTTGGTTTCATTTCTTTGACCTGTTCATGTTCTAGAGATGACTAGTCTAATCTGGGGCTATGGTTAGACGTCTATTAAATTTTCACTGACAGCCCAAATTTTGCCTTGTTTTAGCCTAGACTTCAAGGTTGTGTTTGGACGGCCATTATACGTCTTTTAAACGCAAAATTGCTTGCTGGGTGCTTTCCATTGAATCCTCTTTCCTGAATCCTTACATACACATAAGGTTTTGAACTTTGGCCCTGACCCCTGGAGGACATCGGACTGCCTGCAGTTGATTTTTATCTCTAGGAGATTCCTTGTTTCATCTTGCCCCTCTCTGTTGTCTTTGGCCTCTTCCCGCAGTTTGTTTGTGATTTCAAACAGAGCCTATGATAACAGGGTTGAGCTCTCTCATGATACAGAGCTCTGATTAGGGTCTTGATATCAGGTCACACAGAATCAGGTCTGGTTATCCCACAACTTGACCCAGACAGGCACAGCCTCTGTTTTATTATCTGATTACTTAAAAAGTGTCGCTCACCTTGGGAAGCCAGATTAAACATGAGCAAGGTCACTAGGATCTGGTGATATTCGTGCGGCTCAAGGATTTTGGTGGTCACGGCACCAGGCTTTTAAAGGGATCTTTCCACTCACATTCCTGTTCTTTTTTCATTTCAAGTCCCTTATTGCACGGGGATGTATCTCAATCCACATCTGATTGCTATCATAAAGTTCATGTGCGGGCATACTCTCAAATGCTTTCATCACGTGTGCAGGTCAGAGGAGATATAGACTCGACATTTTGATCCATTTTGTGACATCGTCTCACCACATTATACATAATGTGGTAAATAATTCATCATTTAAATCATTTTATTTATTTAATACTTTTTTTACTTATTTATATTAGTTCTATTCTATTTAAAGTAGAGAGATTGAACTTTGAGCAAAAAAAACAAAACAAAAACAAATAAATAATAAAACAAAACCAAACTAAATAAAGTGGGGTGCACTATTAAGGACTCTTAATCAATATACGATTGTTTGTCACCCAGTAGCTAGTTTGGTACCAGATTTTGATTTTAGTTTTTAATAAACTCATAAATAAAAAAATATTGTCAGAATTTAAATGATTTTCTTTGACTTATTTAATTATTTCTAATTTACTTTTTTATTTTACTTATTTATATTATTTATATTTTATTTCATTTTATTTTAAGGGAAATTGAACTTTGAGCAAATACGTAAAAAAAAAAAAAATTAAAATAAATAAATAATAATAATAAAATAAATAAAATAAAATAAAATAAAATAAAATAAAATAAATAAAATAAACAAAATAAATAAATAAAATAAATAAAATAAATAAAATAAATAAAATAAATAAATACATAAATAAATAAATAAATAAATAAATAAATAAATAAATAAATAAATAAATAAATAAATAAATAAATAAATAAATAAATAAATAAAATGCACTCTTAAGGACTCTTAACCACGATTGGTTGTCACCCAGAAGCGCGCTGGTTTGGTACTAGATTAAATATATATATATATATATATATATATATATATATATATATATATATATATATATATATATATATATATATATATATATATATATATATATATATATATATATATATATATATATATATATTTCATTTTATTTATTTTATTTTATATATATATATATATATATATATATATATATATATATATATATATATATATATATATATATATATATATATATATATATATATATATATATATATATATATATATATATATATATATATATATATATATATATATATATATATATATATATATATATATATTGCGTGTGTGGTAACAGGCTTGCTTGCAAAATCCTGGATAGATATTAAATATGATTTGCTCAAGATTTAGAATTATTAAAAACAAAACATATAATAAATTACTGCTAATGTCAAGCAGAGTGCTTTGAACTGTTTGGTGGTCAGGAGCACTTGTTCTTGTTTTGGCAGTGATATTAATCAGAGATGAATGTGTTGAAAGCTTCATGCATCTGTTCTTCAGTCATTTTTAATGCCCCTATCAATGTTGTCTCACCTCTCCTGTTGTCCTACAGCATTTTCAAGTCCTGAGGGCCTCTTTCTCTTTTCTTCCATCTCACTTTCTCTTTTTGTTGTGACAGTTACATAAGAACCAAATTCCTCCATTCCTTTCACATAAAACAACCGTCTGACTTTGATCAAGAAAACCACAAACCTTGAGTCAAACATAACTGAAATATCACATCAGTTTTTCTGGCACAAAATTTGAGCGTCGGTTTCTTTCTGTTGTTCCATCGTCATGACAACTGTGCCATCTGTCACAACAAGAATTGGATTGGACAGAGATATTAAACTTCCTTCAGTCCTCATTAATATCTTATTTAGCAAATGTTTTTGGGGTTCAAAAGAGAGAGAGAAAAAAGCTTTTTTCCTTTTTTTTTCTTTGTTGAGTTAAAGAAAGTGCCTGTGAGTGTGTGTGTATTGCATATAGTTTTAATCATTCCTGCAGATGTTGTGCTCCCACCTTTGTGCTCCCACATAAAGCCATATCTCAGTACTAAATGTAGTTATTTTTCGCTGCTGATTGTGCTTAAACAGTCAAATAAACACAAAATAACACAGTCATGTTTTAAGTGAACGTAAACAGAGTTGAGAAACAAAACACATGTGTAACAGTGTAATGGATCCATGTGTCAGGTCTTAAAGTGACAGCAGTCTAATATAAAATGCTGTTAAATTATGAGATAATATTAAAAATATCTATGTGGCTGTTTTGGTAGCGATGTCAAAATTGTGGCCAGTGAAAATTCTGAGTAACTAGTAACTACATGAGTTGTGTTTACTAAAACATCTCACACTTTGCAATATCAAACACTTTTGGGTTAATCATATTTTTGTGAATGGTCCACACACATTGTTTTGAGTCAATTTCTCTTGAAGGGCTGCTTTTGGTCATATACCTGAAACTCTTATCGAGTTTCTATCTCGCAGAGAGCTGCTTTGAAGAAAGCTTCAGGTAATGGTGGAAAGCAGACAGAGCGGCTCCAGACAGCTTGTTAACCTTGAAGTCATACTGAACCAGAGAGGTGCAGGACTGCTATAATAAGCTGGAACCCACGGGCCCTCTAGACCGCCGTTCACTTTATTTTCATTCCTAGGTATGTCCCAATTTCTACGCCGAGCACAATGGGAAAACGATACCGGTCATACATTCTCCCCAGACCATAGCTTCTGTGTTCAGACGGCAATTTGATAATATCAAACCTGACATCATGGAGGGAAACCAGACAGAAGAAAAAATTGGACTCCAACAACTTTATCTCAGCTGTTTTTCTTAAAATTACGCTGGAGAAATAAAAATAAACACAAATGACACAATTGTTGAGCTGTTATAATTGTGAAGATCAACTAAATCAATGTGGATAGTGATGTGGAGAATTGGATGAGAAATGTTTGAGATTATATACTGAAATCGTACACTGCCCGGTCGATGTTTGGATTGAAATAGGCAAATGCTTAAGAGTCTATGACTGGATCATTACAGCAGTGATTATTAAGTTTCTAGCATGTTATATGTTTGGCAACAGTTCTTCTAACCCTAATTGATGGAGTGTGAAGCTTTTCATTTCTTAAACAACCATGTAGGAAGACACATCATGGCCATATTCCAGAATCACAATGTCCAGATTCATCAGGCTCAAATTGTGAAAGAATGAAGAAGAATTTTCACCTCTGAGTCTAGACCTTAAATTCATTGAAAGTCTTTGGGATGTGCTGGAGGAGACTTTACAGAGTGCTTGACTCTTGCATTGTCAATACAAGATCTTGACCAAAAATCGATGCACCTCTTGATGGAATTAAATGTTGTGATGCTTTCCATGGTTGTTTAAGAAATGAAAAGCTACATGCTCCATCATTAAGAGTTAGAAGAACTGTTGCCAAACATATTACATGCTAATAACATAATAATCACTGCAATAATGATCCAGTCATTGACTGTTAAGCATTTGTCTATTAAATCCAATCAGGATTTAATCCTTTTTTTCTGGAGTGTTTTCTCAAGAAGAAAAATGTAGAAGCTCTAAAGAAACAGTGAAGAATGAAATGGTGAAAGTAATTTTGTGGTCAAAAATTTGCAAGATTCTCGATTTACTCAATCTAAGAGCACAATTTAGATGAAAAAGATTGTATTTGTGATTTCCTTTCCTGTGAGAAGAATACCTATTTTAACAAAATAGAGAACATTACAGAACAGTCAGACTTTAAGACATGTTTTGCTGTAGGAAAACAGCTAAATTACTTCCATACACAGTCTTTGTAACGGTCATGACACAGTGTTGTGATGAATACTATGGTTCTCATTACGACTTTCAATTGCCAATACTGTTGCTTCACATTGTTATTTTCTATCTCTCCTGCTGTCCATATTTTACCACACAAAGTGGAACAGCAGCAAAAGTCATGCTATTACATTCCTCTCTGCCCTTATACTTTCCAGCTGCTCGAGAGACCATGCCTGCAAATGCATCGATGAAGATCCTATCAGCCCGACTGTTTACTTTAACATGCATTGCAGCTGCAGAAATCCACCACAAGTGAAGTATGCATCAAAGTGGCCCAATCTGTCAAAACAAGCAGCTTTCCTCTTCGCATGATGAGTGGAGATGGCGTGAAATTATAAATGGGCTGACGTTCTGGGATTCGAAAAGAAGAATTATTATTTATTCATGCTGGAAGTTGATTTGAGGGTACTAGGTATGTGCCGATTTGAAAGGCTCATATATTTTAGGCTATTACATGAAAAACATGCTTGTTTGCTCTCTCTTTCAGCCTTGCTAAACATTTTAAGGCTTTTTTGAATAGTCAAAATGTACCCCCTGTGGCCTAAGAATCTTTCATCTATTCCCCAAATTGATCTGGCTTTTTTTTAGCCCTTGCTTCCCACTGTCAAAGCCACAATACAGTTTGTGAACGCACAGTGGACGTGTTTGACAGAAATGACATCTACTTTGTCACTGCAGACCCTGGTCACTCTGCAAAAGAAAAGTGAAACAGCAAGAGTTTGCGCCCCTCTTTCACTTACAAACAAGACATTGGCTGGAAAAGCGGCTGGCATTGAACTTTGGACAAATGAGATATTGTGTCTGGCTACAAGCTATTGTCAGTGTGAAAGAGAGGCAAATTCAATGTGCGTGTCAATCACTTGACTTCTAACCAGTGGGTCTCGCGTAACGTGAATATGAGGGGATGACAACCAGATGGCCACTATTAAATCTAATTACGCCGATGACTGTTCAAGTGGAGGATGAATTCAGTCTGGACTTGATTCAGGAGTGGGTTGGCATTGGGATTTACTTGGTTTATTTCAATATTTACCAATTGCCCTCTTCCACAAAAGTGATTTTGTAAAGAAACAAGCTACTGCTAGACATTATTTCCTCTAAGGTTTTGTGTATTGCATGAATCTACAATTGATTGATAGACGCAGACCCCACTCTGAGTGCTTTTTTCAAGCCTGTCTGAGACTTTTAAAGCTTTGTTAACATTGGAAATAAAACCTGTTGATATTTCAGGGCGATGCAAATGGGGGGTTTTATTTGAAAGGAACAAAGACAAAAGGGTTTCATTGCGTTTTTGTCTGGTAAACAACACAGATCTTGGCAAATCTTTGGGTAAACATCTGTGAAGCTAATGAATCACATGTCTAACTTTATGTTTGGGGGAATAAAAAGCAGTATGAAAACAAATGTACAGAAAAAACAAATCCTCACCGCTAAATAAGCACTGACCCTAAATCCATTGTGTGTCGAAAAGCCTATTTGCTCTAATTTGAGGTCATTCACACATGGATGTTAATTGCACTGGATGGCTCAATGATGACGCTGTCTTGAATAAACCATAGGGTGGCTGTTCCTTTTTAGAAACACTCTTATCAACATCTTGTCAGCTCTTTTTATAAGAGGCATTTTGCCTTTTAGGGGAACGAGACTCGCTGTTTGAGTAAGTCTGAGTAAGATTGTCTGAGAATGTTTTTTGGGCCTACGCTGGATCCCATATGATTCATCATCAACTGCAATGCAGTCTCTATACAAAAACAGCAAGATGGAAAGTTGAGGATTGCTTCAGTCGGTCGGCAGGATGTAGATATGCAGAGAGACCTGCTGAGTCCCAGTTTGCATACTCAGACTACACACTAAGGGCCAGATTTACTAAACAGGGCAAATTAGCATGAGAGCGCAATTCTAAAAAGCGCAGATGGGAGTGGAAAGTTCTGCGCGTGATCTACTGACAATGCGCAAATTAAAAATCACAGACGCAGCCGGATCATTTCCATAATGACCACAATGACCAATAATCTACCAAGAGCAGCATAAATTAGCATCTGGTTTAAGATATGCTTTTTTGGGGGCGGTAAATAATGGCACAAACACCAGCAAATTGACGAGTGCAAACCTTAGTAAATCACCTTGCGTGATTCATTTAAATGCTCTCCTCCCATACATTTTGCGTCTGAAAGGGAAACTCCTACACATACATATGCAATAAGGTCAGTTCCATTTTTCACCTCATGTCTTCAGTAAATCCTGATAGTAGTTTTTTAACGCCAAAATAGGGTTTTGCGCTGTGTTAGTAAATCTAGCCCCAAAAGTGTGTAAGGGGATTGCATGTCATAAATTGCATCTTGATGGCTTCTTTGTTGCAAAATTATATAATTTGGACACCTTTATCATGCTTTTTTTTCAATGTACTGTATATATTTATTATGGATATTATGCAAATATGGATGCAGAAAGATATTATTTTGTGCCTTTTAATCCGTAGTTTAATCTTGATGATGATTTCTCTTTACCATATATTATACACAAAAACACAATAAGAAGAAAATGCCTGTTTTATATTTTAGTTCCTTACGTCTGCAGACCAATAAGCAAACGTTGTCTTCATGGCGTCATTGTTTGTTGAGACTTTCAAAGTACTGTTTTCAAGTGCCTGAACCTGTGTGAACCTTAAATCCTGGTTCCTTTATGTAGAACCTCACATCTGTGTAAATAAAACCATGTGCATATATCTCTTGTAAACTCTTTTGATGCTCCATGTAGAGTTGCATGGGAATAAGGGAGCCCTGCTTCTTAGTTCACTGTGATTGATTGTCTGAAAATAAAACAGGGCCCATACCATATTTATTCACTCCATAAACCTCTTCATATGCCGGCGGTCTGTGTTCCATCGTCCGTGTTTAGTGGTGATGTCAGCACTCGTGAACCGCCCCCATTTATATTAACCATACCGTATAATCGTATATGGAAAGTCATTTAACAGATAACCACCACTATGCTTTATGGAAGAGGTTTTCCTACACACTAATTGCCTAAACTCATTCATACTGATAACATATTATAGATTTCAGCTGAGCTTGCTGAAAAGAAACTCAGCACTGTTCTCCCAGACAGGAAATGAAAGCAGCGTGAAATGAAAGGAGTTAAGGACAGAAAACTTTCCCCCTGGCTTCCGTCCCTGGCGGCTGTGTGTTTATATTAATGTTCTCTCATGATCGATTGCAAGAACATCGACTGGCCAGCCAGTCACTCCAAGTCCCCAGCTGGTATAGTTTTCTTGGTTAACCGCAGAATTCACAGTACTTTATGGTGCTCAATTCAGAGGCAGAGTCTCTGTTAATCTCCATTATGAAGTCAGAGCTGTCATCATATGCCGACCCTAGGTGAACAGTGCCTGACTTATAGCCTTATAGCAACAGTAAATTGTTTTAATTGTCCAATGAGTGGCCTTTTTAGAGATCTACTTCAATATTGTGCTATATAGGCAATGCAACAAAAAAAAAAGTTAGACCCATAGAACTGTCATCAACACCAGTTGGTGGTCTGTTTTAATGCTGAGTTCAGATTCATCAAACAATCTCAAGTGATGGAGAATCTGCAGTAATGCTGTTGAATGTCTTATAAAGTGCACAAAAAAACTACTTAAAAAAACATGTGTATCTTTAACGACATGGACAATCAAAACTACTTCATTTTGATACAAACATCACTGAAAGTAATGATAATTTGCAGTTCAGTGGTCCGTTCGGTTCAGTCTGGTAAAAGGATTTGTCAGACTGATTAACACCGGTAACTCATCTTTTTATACGATTCATTAAGAGAACCGGCTCATAAGAATTATTAGTTCAGGAATCAGACTACAATGCTTCACTAACAAGAACCAGTTCAATAGATTAATTTGTTCAGGAATCAGACTAAATTGGCTGCTGTATGTTTTGATTGACTAAAAAGAACCGGTTCATAAGAGTCATTTGTTCAGGAATCAGACTACACTGGCCAATGCATGTTTCGATTCACTAAAAAGAACCGGTTCATATGAGTCATTTGTTCAGGAAACAGACTACACTGGCTGCTGTATGTTTTGATTCACTAAAAAGAACCGGTTCATAAGAGTCATTTGTTCAGGAATCGGACTACACTGGCCAATGTATGTTTTGATTCACTTAAAAGAACCAGTTCATATGAGTCATTTGTTCAGGAATCAGACTACACTGGCCGCTGTATGTTTTGATTCACTAAAAAGAACCGGTTCATAAGAGTCATTAGGTGTGTTTTCGACTTGAAGCGGCGCTGTGCAAACCGATCAGTGTATGACATCAAAGTACCACAAGAGCCAACAACTCTGTATGCTTTAGAAACGCTCTTGTGGTCCTTTGTTATCATATACCAATCAGACAGTCGAACACACTTATTTGTTCTTGGATCAAGCTACACTCTCAGTGTTGTGTTTTTGATTCACTAAAAAGATCCAGCTCATAAGAGCCATTTGACCGTTTTTATAGCGTCCTGAATTATTATGAAAAAAAAAAACTGTTTTGTCCTGTATTTCATCTTTCCTCAAATGTTTTTATTGCTGAGTGATCATAGAGCGAATAGTCTTCTGTCGAGAATTGCCTAATCAAAGGTTGCCAATAACATAGTATATTTTGTAGAACAATTCCCTATCGATTAACTTGCAGTTAGTGAAGGCGGGATTTGGCTTTTCTTCGTTTAGGGGAAAAATTAAGTTTGAAAAACGTAACCAGCAATATACTGTTATAAAAGTATTTGATCATAGCAAGGTGGATATGTTTGCACGAGCTCTGCAATTCGGCACTCTAGAAAAAGTAATGTCATGTTAAAATCAAGCAGCTTTACCATATTAAAACAGTGTCAGTGTCTCATTTCATCAGAAGTACAACTTCATAAGTCGCTTTGGATAAAAGCGTCTGCCAAATGCATAAATGTAAATGTGATTTTCTACTAAAGCAGCTCTCATGCAAGTGTGTTCATGTTTTCACTCGTGGACATCTGACCTCGACTGACTGAAAAGGACAAATGAACTGGAAAAGATTTCCACATCAAAAAATGCGGAGCCTTAGCGCACACCCACCTATTACGTAATCCCACGGACCAATGGTAGTGTTTACCAGCCGCAGCGAACTTTTCCGCAAAGTTAGCTTTGGCAAACGGTTTCGAACTCCCAAAATGAACTCCAAACGAAGTTCGTTTTGACCTGATTTGGTTCAAAATAACATCACATAAGTTTGCTCTTCGATTTAGCTTGAAGTATATTGGGGCCTTTACAGTGACAGCAGCCTTATAAACCTGATTTTCTCTGTGCCATTCCTGTAAATTAAACAAGCAGACTGATGGCTCCTTAAAGCAACCTGCTGACAATTACATTAACTACACAGCCTTAGTTGATTGGTTCCTTGCATCTGCAACCAATGAGCTTGTGCTCAACATTTAAATAATCTGGTTCAGCGTTTGCTGTAGCAGTTTGCATTGCGCTTCAGAATTCCTCTTAAACCCTCCACCTTCCCCAGCTCCACCTGTATAGGTCTGCTACGGGTAATTTTATGTATGGTATTGGTGCTGAAGCAGTGTCTTACATGCTCACATGCTGTTTGGATTGGCAGTAGCAAGTCTCTGTACTTACTCTGCAGCAATAAACCACTGAGGGTGCCTGACCGTCATGATGATAAATCTGGTCACCCTAGTAATACAACTCAATAGAAAGACACTGTACACAGTCTTTTTACTGCACATTCAATACAGACTGCAAATTCAGATTCATAACATATGATTGAACACATTCAAATTCATATGATTTCTTTTGCAGTGGTTTCACAAGTTTGTTTGCCCATGTAATCTTTAAGCTATTAAGGTTAAATGTGTTTGGCTTGCTGTCCGCAGTGGAGGGGCTCAAGGAAGCAGCTTCAGCTCCAGCTTATATACCCCCCAGTGGGACTACTAATGCTTGGAAGATGAGTAAGGTAGCAAAATGCCTGAATTATGTTGGTGGAGTTGGGGCGATAGAGGGATGCCAATACAGCTGATGCCGGAGCAAGGGGAGCGGCTGCTTATTTGCTCCAACAGTTAATTGAAAGATTAGATGGGTTCACTCCTCCCGAAATTATGTTTAGGAACTTCACATAAAAAAACACAATAGTTTAGAGGATCCTTTCACATTCTTTCCATATCCATAGAATTTACCTCTTAGTTTATGGAGTTTGCTATCAGCCAGGAAAATCTGTAGGTGTCACTGCGCTTGCATTCAAAACAGGTTTTTTTTTTTTTTTGGCTAATGGCTTTCAGAACTACCTTAGCAAAAGACGCTGAAATCTGATAAGGTTAAGAGGGTAATCTAACTCCCAGCATGCCTCTGTCATTTTACAGTTATCTCAGATTAGACTAGAATAGAAGTATGCTGGGTAGACTGCCTACATGCATCCAAGCTGCTGAAGCTCTGTTAGTTTATCCAACAGAGGATGGCAACTTGATATAATCCCCAAATAGGAGCTTACCTAGGCACCATATGGATTTGAAGTTTAATGTAAGTTAAACCTAATGTGATACCCCTGATGTGACAAACGTTAATTTCTTCATGCAGTTCACTGACTGATAATAATACAATTATATTATATTCAATAATGTTATATTTTACATACAAAGTAGTATAGTGAAATGAATTATATATATATATATATATATATATATATATATATATATATATATATATATATATATATATATATATATATATATATATATATATATATATATATATATATATACTGTATAAGAGAGAGAGAGAGAGAGAGAGAGAGAGAGAGAGAGAGAGAGAGAGAATATACTTTTTGCAAATTATTATTTTTGCAAAATATTACGACAGATTATTGATTCTTACTCATTAAATCCTTACCATAATTTCATCATAGGAAAAGACAAAAAAAAATGTGTTAAAGCCATATGTTCAAATGCACAATCTTCCAGAACCAATTATTGCCCACTCCCAAGTGTTCAATTAATGTTTTTTGTACCATATTTATTAGTATTCACAAAGTTCCTTGTTTAAAATTCCATGATGCAAAGCCATGAAGCAAATCTTCAGTGTGTAATTAAAAGTGTGAGTGGTCCCTGCGGACAGAAGGTGTTACTGAGTCATTGTGTAAACCTACGCACTCTTGCCAACCTTGGGGACGGCAAGGTCATCGCTGATGTTTTGTGCTGTTCGCAAGTGAGCTAGCATGCCTTGTGAAATCATAATATGTTCGGAGAGCCCTTCACATTTCCAATTTCTTCTCTCTCTGACTGTCAGCACTCTATTACAGATGAGGTTGCTATGGTGATGCCGTAGTGCTTTCTGACAGCTTTCAGAAAATGCTATAAAGTGTGTATTTTAAGTTCTTTATATCCACTGATCAATTGCAGGCCTGCAGATAGTGTCACTGGATGCATGTGCAATAAGCAGTCCCTTCTGAACGCTGACACAAGATGGGCACATTCATTAAGTCTCTCCTTTAAGGAGCAATGACCTTGCAAGGGTGTGTGCTAAAAGTAACATACTGTACATGTTCTTACTCAGTTTCCAGCGGTGTATAAATACACACACATAGATGAACACTAACATTTAAAGTATATTAAAGCAAGACACTGTTACAGTTGCCATTACTGGATATTTCACAATTACTTTGAGTTGGAAATGTCCATTTTATTAAATTTTTTATTTTATGGTTTTATTTTAACATTAGTTCGAAAAATGTATGTGTGTGTGTGTGTGTGTGTGTGTGCACATATATATATATATACACACACACTCCTCCTCACAGGGGATGATTTCATTACAATATTAATAACTACATATGAATCATTCGTTCCAGGCTAAATGTTCCATGTGTGAGTTGCCTTAGGGGAAAAAGGAGTTGATACTGATACAAACGCCACACACAGAGACTCCTACGCAAACACATGTTCCCCAGAGCAGGAGCCTGTCACCGCAGTGCAGGGACGTCTCTTTGTCACCATGTGGTCAAGGCTCACTGGATCTGCGCCGCATGTCTTAATCTAACAGATCAGAGCGCTCATGCGAGCCCTGATGGCTGACCATTTGGGTGCCTTTTCAGTTTGGGGATTAGGGTTCATTTTTAGGACACCCTTTATTCTATCGAAAATTACATTTCCTAAGACAATGGGGGTTGAGTGGAAACCATGTCAATATGGCCAACCCTGGATGATGCGATTCATGATGGAATATGTTGACTGAGGTCATCATGCTGTCACATGATATATAATCAAAGAAATAAATTAAGCAAATAAATATGTTGAAATGAGTGACTAATATTGCTCTAATCATGCAACTAATAATCACAGAATTTAACTAGATTTGCAGATTACTCGCATCTAACATACAAGTTTATCAGTGGTTGCTAAGGTGTTATAAGTGGTTACTAGAGTGTATCTAGGGTGTTCTGGGTGGTTGCAATGTTCTGGTTGGTTGCTAGGGTTTCCTGGGTGATTGTTATGGTGTTCTGAGTGGTTGCGAGAGTCTAGCTAGGGTGTCCTCGGTGGTTGCTAAGGTGTTCTGTGTGTTTGCTAGAGTGTAGCTAGGGTGTCCTCGATGGTTGCTAAGGTGTTCTGTGTGTTTGCTAGAGTGTAGCTAGGGTGTCCTCTGTGGTTGCTAAGGTGTTCTGTGTGTTTGCTAGAGTGTAGCTAGGGTGTCATCTGTGGTTGCAAAGGTGTTCTGTGTGTTTGCTAGAGTGTAGCTAGGGTGTCCTCTGTGGTTGCTAAGGTGTTCTGTGTGTTTGCTAGAGTGTAGCTAGGATGTCCTCGATGGTTGGTAAGGTTTCCTTGGTGGTTGCTTAGGTGTTCTGGGTGGTTACTAAAGTGCAGCTAGGGTGTTGTAGGTTGCAATGTTCTGGTTGGTTGCTAGGGTTTCCTGTGTTGTTATTATGGTGATCTAGGTGGTATCTAGAGTAGCTAGTGTGTCCTCTGTGGTTGCTAAGGTGTTCTGGGTGTTTGCTAGAGTGTAACTGGGTGGTAGCTGGGGTGTTCTAGGTGGTTGCAATGTTCTGGTTGGTTGCTAGGGTTTCCTGGGTAATTGCTGTGGTGTTCTGAGTGGTTGCAAGAGTGTAGCTATGGTGACCTCTGCGGTTGCTAAGGTGTTCTAGGTGGTTGCTAAAGTGTAGCTAGGGTGTCCTCGATGGTTGTTAAGGTGTTCTGGGTGGTTACTAGAGTGCAGCTGGAGTGTCTGTGTGGTTGCAATGTTCTGGTTGGTTGCTAGGGTTTCCTGGGTAATTGATGTGGTGTTCTGAGTGGTTGCAAGAGTGTAGCTATGGTGACCTCTGTGGTTGTTATGGTGTTCTAGGTGGTTGCTAGAGTGTAGCTAGGGTGTCCTCATTGGTTGCTAATGTGTTCTGGGTGGTTACTAAAGTGCAGCTAGGGTGTTCTAGGTGGTTGCAATATTCTGGTTGGTTGCTAGGGTTTCCTGGGTTGTTGTTATGGTGTTCTAGGTGGTTACTAAGGTGTTCTGGGTGGTAGCTTGGGTGTTCTAGGTGGTTGCAATGTTCTGGTTGGCTAGGGTTTCCTTGGTGCTTGTTATGGTGTTCTGAGTGGTTGGTAAGTGGCTCCTGTGTTTTGGTTGATTGCTATGGTGTTCTTGGTGGTTGCTATTGTTTTTCTGGGGGGTTCTGGGTGGTTACTACAGTGTTCTGGCTGGTTAGTAGGTGGTTCTGGGTGGTTACTGGGTGGTTGTCTCTATGATACTTTTGTCTCTAGATATGGCTCGTATTCAACCTTAAGTTCAGCAAACAGCACTACCTTTTCATGGTTTCACATGGTAAACATGGTCAAATTAACTAACTGCAAAATGACTGTAAGTGTCAGAAATATGAAGCAGTAATTGTTCATCCACCTCGAACCTGCTGTGTCTTTCCTTTGTGTGTCTTTCCATTACAAAGACATACGTAGCCAATGTAGTCTAGGGTTTTTTGTAGTAAAAGGCAGATAACAGGCTATCGCTGAGTCTCAGTTCCTTGACTGACATCCCATTCAGCATCAGTGACATGAGTCAGCCTCCTTGGTTTATCCATGAAAGACATCTGTGCACCGGACAGGTTGATTGACCGCACTCTCTCTCTCTATCCCTCTGTGTGTATGCATGTGCATGTGTGAGAAAAAGAGGGGGAGACTTGCATTAAATATGCGATCTCTTGTCCTCTGCCCTGCAGCAGGTTGGATTCAACCTACTCAGCTAATGTTTTGCTCCGGTGAACCCTGTTGCTGATGTATGCCTGGAGTGGAAACATATCCGCATAAATGCAGATATCTCACTTTTAATTGGCTCATCCAATTCTCTGAGAATCTAAAAATGTTTATTATTACAGCACAGGCATGCAGCGTGTTCTCAACAGAGCAGCTCTTTGTTGTCTGGTTTGGGGGTTACAAATGTTTGCATTAATTTAATCTCACAGTTTTAATCCGTGCCCCAGCCCTTGAATGTAGACAGAGTAGGGCGTCTTGATTGTCTCTCCATTGTTTTTGTTTGACAGCATGTAAGCTTTGTTTTTGTCTGTTGATGCACGAGTATTTGCTCTTCACATGCATGGCAGTGAAGCTCATTAGTGAGACTTTGTCACTGTAGTCTCCAGCCAAGAACTATGTTGATTACAGTATTTAATGTGCAATCAAGTGTCACATATTTACTGTATGTGGTTAATGAGGGCAAACTATTATTATGCAATCTTAATGAATGCAGATTTAGATTATAATCAAATACAAAATACACTCTTTCACCAACATTGACGAATATCACTGTTATAAGGTAGAGGCGCTATTATGCATCTCCTGAACGAGTACATTATCTCCGGATCAAAACACAAGCAAAGAAGAAACAGAAACAAGCGATCTCAAGCAGATGCATATGAAAAATAATGCGATCATCAACAATAAACAGCATATAAATCAAAACGGCCTAATGTTACTGAGTGAAATGTCGACCCAGGAAGTGGTAGGACTGTGCAAGCTTTGGGGGTGTTGATGGACTCATCTGATCCAGATGTAATCTTTGACAAAAACACATTTTCAATGCATTCAGCTTTTTGCTTAAAATTTTGCTTTTTTATTAAACTTACCCACAATCAAGTGTTGATAAAAAAAAAAGGATGTATGAAGCCAGAATAAAATAGTCTGACTCCACCCTCCTACGTACTTCCGCTCGATTTTCATTTTCCTTAAGTACTCCGTCTGGATCTGCGGTATATTCTTAGGTTTTCTCCGAACAAATTTTTAACGGTCCAATCAGCGAACAGAGGGAGTGGCTGAGAACGATGACGTTGATGTCGTTCGCTAGTTTGAGTTGTAGTTCAGTAATGGCGGTGGAGAAAAGATGCGAGCAAAGCCATTCATTCCGTTGTGACACCGCTGCCGAATATCCAGAAGTTTAAGCCGGAGCAAGAACTATCTTTGCTGAGTTTTGTTGGTGGCCATGATGTTGTGGCCCTCCTCCCCACAGGGTTCAGGAAAAGTTTGATTTTCCAGCTCGCTCCGTTAGTGGTGAAGGAGTTGGCTGAAGCTCTATTCGGACGGTAATTGTTTCTCGTGGGGTCGGAAGGTATTGTCTTCATTTACAGTGGTGATTTTATTGCTGTCAGTCTCCCACCACCCGCGTAAAAATCCCCGGCCGAATAACCTACTGCTTTTGACAAACACTAAGGTCGTGTGGTAATTGAATTGCTGTCTGAATCCGCATCTCTGAGTTTTCAAGAATATATCTATTCAAAATTCACTGTTAATATTCTTTTTGACCACTGCAGAGCACCGTACGGTTGCGCTTCGCTGTAATTTGGATGCATTTCTAGACTTGGATTTCTTTAAATTCTGGCAAGTATTTACAAGAGCAATGTATTTAATCACCGTTCAAAAATAAAAAGAAGAAAACCACGTAAACATTTGAATTGGGCTATTATTTACGGCAATTCAAGCATATGGCATTTTATTTACAGCATACAATCATGTTACGGACCACATGAGCAGCGCGTTCCCAATCACAAAACTCTCCCCTCCACCGTGAATAAATCACAATCCGAATGAACAAGTTTTAGGTTTTATCACTGATGTGGCGTGCACAATCTGCACAGTTAATTTTACGGACTTCCATGTGAGAAACAAAAGGCGAACGGCGCATGACATACGTCACGACCAAACGTTAGCGATTGGTTATGGCTGATCCAGAGTGGCTCGGGGCAGATCCAATAGTTTTAAACTTCAACAGAGTACCCGCCTTCAAGGAAGTAAACGCTTGTCAATGGAGAGTGGCCAGACTCGCTGTACAAATGAAATGTACGAGAATCTGGTAGGACCAGGCTAAGAATAAAACTGATAAAAAAAAATACAAATAAAAAAGCTTTCTCTATTGCATGTTCAGTCAGATATCCATACAACAAAATATTGTGGGAAATTTTTGTGAAAATGACCAAAAATGCTAATTACAGTGTATTACTAGTTAATACAAGCTTTTAAATGGATAGACGTAGGCTTGGTTTTACAGACAGGGCTTAGACTAAAAATGGATTAGGCCTTAGTTCAATAAGGGAATTTACGTAGATTTTATAAATGTGTCTTAGAAAAAAACATTGCTGGTGTGCATCTTAAGACAAAACAATGGCATTGACATTATTTTAAGATATGTCAGTGCAAGTTACTTTCAGTTAAAACAGCTCAAACATGCATTTTAGTCTGGGACTAGCTTAAGTCTTGTCTGTGAAACCAGGGACTCACTCTCATGATGTTCCAAACCAATTTGCTGTATTTTTCTATGACACATAGTGAATGTCTGTCGAGTTCCAAAATGGAGATAAAACAACATAAAAGTAACAAACTATGTATGTGGTCTTTTTCTCACACAAAGCTATCACATGGCTTCAGAAGAGCTGGAATTTGATGCTTTAATTGAGTTTTTTGTTTAATTGAATTTTTGTGTAGCTTGATAGACGTGGTTACTGTGAATTGTCATTGTATGTGAAAAAGCTGCTTGAAGATTGTTAAATTTTCTCTTTATACTGCATGTTCCGCAGAGAGAATAATGGCCTTGGAACAGCATGAGGGTGAGTAAATGATAATAGAACTGTCCTGTTTGTGCAAACTATTTCTTTCTTCTAACAATGAATGCAATTAAAATTTTACTAAAAGGCATGTTTTCTGTTCAAAGTAATACGAATATGAAAAGTCTTTTTAAATACCTCCAGTTCAGTTCTATTGAAAATCATTTTGCAGGACTTGGCACTAGACCTTGAGGACTGAAGCATCCTAGACAACCCAGCCTGATCTGCCGGCGATTTTATTTCGCCCTGCAGCTCAGTCTGGAAACCTGTACATTCATTTCTACCACTTCTGTTACACTTTTGCGGGAACCAATCACAGACTGGCTTATCCACCTGGCACGCTATTGGCGGGTTTAACGCAATGACGGATAGAGAAGCGATGGGTGGTTGCCTGTTTATCACGCCTCTTGTGGTCTGATAGGTTGAAGGACTATCCAATTTCATACAGAGTCATTTGAATTATGCTCGTTTATCACGCCTCTTGTGCAGTAGAAAATACAGAGCAGACTCCCCAGACCAATGTTCAATCTTAAATTGAGCTTGGTCTGGTGATTGCCAGACAAGAAGCATCCCATTATGAAGGAGTGAACAAAAATGCCATCATCATATGATGCAGGAGTAAGTGCTAGCGCCTGATTTTGATTACATTTTACTCAACATTCCCAGAGCTTCTGCAGAAGTAGTTTGTCAATGCCCCGTGCTGTCAAGGTTTTTTTTTTTTGTTGCCTTAACATGCTTTTGTGACCTTGTAACATTCTAGACATATATTTTCTTTGTGCCTTACTGTCAATTCTCAAATTCTCAACCTTGCACCCTTGAGGGTCAATTTGTCAGATCCTTCTGTTTAGTGTCTCGCCCACCAAACCAAAAAGGTGTGACTCTCATTAGTACACAGTTTTCATGCAAAGAGTATGAAGCTTTATATCCGGTTATATCCAGCAATATCCTTCTCTTCTCTCCATAGTCGAGACTGCTGCTTTGAGCCCGGGACACTGCTGATCGTGCATAAAGGGTAAATAAATTGTGCGTCATAGTGGTTTTTAGGTGAATGGTCAGCAAATGAAAAATGCAGAATAGGTTCCAGCCCGTGGAAGGCCTGATTGCCATCACTGATGAGAGAACCGTCTGCCATTAGAATGCGTTCGCCTTTGGTTTGGTTTCTCAGTTGCAATGATTATTTGACATTATCATGTGGGTTCTCCTCGTGCAGCAGAGGCGTTCCGTCTGCTTCTGTCATTAAATGTCGGGTTTCCAACAGGAACATAGGGTAGCCAAGCATTAGATTGAACGTCATGTTTAGTTAAGACCTTCCAGCCATCTCTGAAGGAGAAATAACCCAACCCTTTGTCTCATTCCAGTCTTGGAAACTCTAATTCAATGGACAATCTTCCTACATCATCAAAAGCAAATTAACTTGATTGAAATTCATAAACGACATCAGCGCAATCAAAGATCTGTGCAGTGTTTGTGTTCTGGTTTTATTTCTGCTTTTTTATTTTTGCTGTTGAATCTCAATGACTGTTTGTGAGTCAAAAATACCTTTTCTTCTCCATTTCCTACCCATGTACACTACCATTGTTTTTGAAAGTCACTCATTGAGACTGCATTTGTTTGATTAAAAATACATTTAAACAGTAATATTGTGAAATATTATTGCCATTTAAAACAACTGTTATCTATTTAAATATATTTTAAAGTGTAATTTGTCATGGCTGAATTTTCAACATCATTACTCCAGTCTTCAGTGTCACATGATCCATCAGAAATCATTGTAATATGCTGATTTGCGGCTCAAGAAATATTTATTATTATCAATGCTTAAAGAGTAAAAAAAAAAAAAAAAAGATTTCAGCATTCTCTGACGAAAAGAACGTTCAAAGAACAACATTTGTTTGAAAAAGAACTGTTTTGTAACATTTATGCCTTTTCTGTCACTTTTGATCATGTAATGTGTCCTAGCTGTATAAAAGTATTAAGTTCTTTCAAAAAAAGATGCCAAAACCATTAAACTCTATCGTGTAAAACATATAGTTGGTCACCAGGGTGTTGCTATGTGTTTGCTATGGAGTTTTGTGTGATTAATTAATGGCCTAAGTCAAAAGAGCCCACAACCTGGTCCCTAGATAAACCTATTTTATCATTCACTATGCAAAAATTGTCATTTTGATTACCTAAAAAAAAGCAATGGCACGCAACAAGCCACATGATTTGAGCTACAGTGTCTGCAGCAGCAAAAATGATGTGGGAACAAGATTGTGTTCAGTTTTTAGGTGGAGCGCTTTCTGTTCAAGCTGACTGTAAAGAGCACATGGTTACTGTAGGAAAACTCAAATCCCATAAATGACCTTCCAGCAAAACAAACAGCAATTCAATAGACGGCAAAGAGAGAAAGAGTGAATGTTACATTTACGCGGCCAGCTAAATTGATAAAAATGAAGGTTCTTTATTGACATTAATGGTGCCATGGAGAACTTTTAGCATCCATGGAACCATTGCACAAATGTTCCTTATAGTGAAAAAAATGGTTCTTTTAAGAACTGTTCACTGAAAAGTTCTTTGGGGAACCAAAAAAGGTTCTTCTATGGCATCGCAGTGAAAACCCCTTTTTAGAACCTTTATTTTTAAGAGTGTACGTGCATACAAGGAGGTTTTTTTGCAGTTGTGGTAGGGGTAGAACCGACCTGATGAGGTTCATAATTTAGATATGAGATTCAGAATAAGAAAATGAAGTGATTGTTTTTGTTTTGATTCTGCTGGGACAGATAAGAGAACTCTTGCACAAAACAATTAGACGCTGCTTGTTATGCTTTTTTATGTTTGGACATGGCGAAATAGTTCAGATAATCAAACAAGCCTAAACAAACATGCCCTCTTTACGCTAGTGCTCAGGAAAACGCTAATAGGAAATTCCAATAACGCTGCTGTTCGGTAGGGGGTATTTTAGAGGAATGTTCTACAATACAAGTAGATCCCTAAACTTTAGAGGACTCCATGTAAATTTTCCATGTCATATTTACATTCTCTCTGAACATTTTCTGTTTCCACAACAGCAGTTACTGTCCAAAAATATAGAGTAAAGCGTTCATAGGCTACATTAAACACTTTCACAGACAATTCTCCTAACGGCTCTACCAGATCCTACCGGATCCAGTTACACAGACTTCATAAACAGTGTGAAATTCCTGAATGTTCTGATAAAGGCAGGTGCTGATGATCTTAATGATGATAAGCAAAAATGTCAATGTAATTATCTGCAATCAAAGTATTGGATTTCAGCATATCAACAGTGCAAATGAGGAGAAATAAAGAAAGACGTTAATGAAAGACATTGGTCATTATCTGTGAAATCCTTCATTAACTTTTCTACAGACGTCTGCTTAATATTTTACACTCAGAACAATTGAATAAAGATAAACATCCACATTAAGAATTATACTTGGATTGTCTTTCTGCTTATTAGGTCCCTAGACTTATTATCTTATCAAGCTGAATCAATGGTCAATATTGGTCAACACACATTTGACCCATCACCCCTATCAACCAATCACCTTATGAACTCTGAAACCTCCAGAATCATGTTCCACCACTGCTTGAAAGTCCTTGATTGACCCCTAGTGTTAATAAAACAGATTTCAAGCTGCTTATAAACACTTGCCTGTCAGCCAAGCATTTGTTGTAGGTGTCAATGAGCCATTATGCAAAAATATACACCCTGCATAATATAGTATAGATCATATTTCCTGTTAACATTTTGATTAAATATACAGAACATTTCGGAAGAATGTTTTTTGGTGTAAGTTGTAAGAGAATTCGTGAAAAAACGAGAGCAGTTGAAGTTTTGTTCATGAACATTAGCCTTTGTTTGATTTGTATTCATGCCAAATTAAAGCATTTAAGGCTGTCTGGAAGAGAAGGCTTTAAACAATTCCATATTAGTATAATCTCATGTCAATGGCACTTATTTACAAAGAGTAAACACACCATCTAGTGGTTGTCCAGAGCATGACTCTTTCAAATACTGCACTGAATAGAAATTGTATGAAGTCTATAGTTGGATGATAATTATATCCTTACTGTATCCTATAAATACTTTTCCCTCCAGTTGGATATAGTCATTTTATAATGAAAAATAAAAACCCATCTGATACTATATTGTAGGGATGGGCGATATGGACTTAAAAATGTATCCCGATATTTTCTAGTATTTATTGCGATAACGATATCAATGAAGATAAATGTAGTATCATTCCACATGTTTTTGGATACAAGTGAGAGCTGCATGCATTCTTGAGAGTTTCAGAAAAACAAACAATGATCTAAAGTAAAACGTACATGTCATCAAATAGGCTCCTATAATACATTAAAAATAATAATAATAATAATAATATATATATATATATATATATATATATATATATATATATATATATATATATATATATATATATATATATATATATATATATATATATATATATATATATATATATATATATATTTAATTAATTATTTTTTTAATGTAAAATTCCACACGTAAAAGTTGCAGATATAATTGTCTTCTGTAAAAGTGCAGGTAATGTTTAAATAGTGCAACTGTGCTAAAAACATCACACAATACAAACAATAATAGTTTTGAAATCAATGAAAAGTTTTACATGTAAACCGATTCTGTATTTATTCATACACTCATGGTGCAAACAGTGGTAAAAATAGCAGAAACAACAAAAGTAATTATCCCAAAAATCTATTCAGATTACAAAAAAGTTGCAAATAATGATTTAATGATAGAACTTCAGTAATTTGAGTTGATAAGATAATAATACCACGAATTATTCTACTAATAAAAATAAACTGCACTAAGGAATAATGAGCTTCTGGGTTCATGAATATTAATCACGTTGTCAGCGCTCATTCAAACTGATTTGCTGAAATCAAAACAGGCACCGTGATAGGTGCACGCCAGCCAATGAGATTCCCGTTTGTGCATTCGTTTCTTCTTGTTCATGAAAGGCTGAATAATTCCAAATAAATGCCATTATTTTACAGGAAAATACAACAAAGGATATTGTTTACATGTAGCACATCAATTCTGTGTGGTATAAGACTCTCTCGCTCTCTCTTTCAGAGTGTGTGAAACACTGAGCGCTCTCAGTCGCGCGCCTCACACTAGTGTTTAATGTGCGTCAAATGCACTGCGCATTCATTGAGATGAACTGAAATAATGTGCTTTACCGATCGATTGAGACAGAGCGAATCTCTTATAGGGGTCATAGAATGACATTTTTGTACAAGTTAATATGATTCTTTAGTGTCTAAATGAAAAGTTTGTAATATACTTTAATTAAAAATTCTCATTAGTATTGTAAGAAAACACTCATTTTACCTGGTCAAAACCAGCTCAGTTTTCAGCAAGTCATTTCAGTGCATGTGACTTTAAATGATAATGAGCTTTGCTCACCCCGCCCCCCTCTGCTCTGTGGGGCGTTCGGTTCGACCCGACACAACACCACAACACACGTGGAGTGTTGCCTTGACAACATTTGAGGGTATATTTTCGAGAAATAATGGCAACGGGAGTCTCTGAGGAAACATCTGAGCAACCTTATCATTTTGAACCGGAGTCGGACTAGGAACAAGATGACGAACCCATCGAAGTTCGAACAGGACGTTTCTGAATGGTTGGTTGACGTCATGTCACTTTGATCTATCTTTGTACTGGCAGAGTAGTGTAGTTGCTATGTGTTTACTGATGTGTTAGTTCAGGGGTGTCCAAACTCGGTCCTGGAGGGCCACTGTCCTGCAGAGTTTAGCTCTTACTTGCCTCAACACCTGTCTGGAAGTTTCTAGTATGCCTAATAAGACCTTGATTAGCTGGTTCAGGTGTGTTTAATTGGGGTTGGAGCTAAGCTTTGCAGGACAGTGGCCCTCCAGGATCAGGATTGGACACCCCTGTGTTAGTTCATTGACAGATTGATGTTATGTTATAAGATTTTTTTTTTTACATTACTTCTTAATCAGTAACAGACACCGTTATAAACCATGTACAAAAGTAAGCTTAGTGTAGTGTTACCACGTTAACTTTATCACCCGAGTACACAGTTTGTAATAACAAACATAACGCGTTGTTAATTATAAACGTGGGATTATGAATTATATTGAGAAAATCATACACAGAAAGCATGCCGTAATGTAACTTACCCTGTAAACTTTAGCCTCATTCATCGTGAAGCATGCAAGCGATTTGCAAAGATTAAAGGTTAATAAAACGTTACACTCACATCTTCCTGAGGTGCAGCAGGAACACAATCCTTTTTTCAAGAGCAGCTTATTAGCAAAACCTGCTTTATACTGACCCTCCTTTATAAAGCAGTCTGCTGAGAAATGATTCGCGCAAACATTGACGTTGATCGGGGGGAATATTCCCTTCTAAAACAAAACTCTGCAGCCACTGGGTCTTCAGCGGTTCGGATTTAGGAACATCAAAATGACTGCTGTGTTCGTTATTACACCCAAGAACACAACACCACAATCGCTTAGACGCCATTCTGCTCCAGAGAATCAACAATGGCGGACTGATGACAGCTCGCTCAGGGCGGGTCTGTGTTGAAACGCTGCTGTCAATCAACAATCTTAGGAGGGGCGTACACCGTGTAACGTCACACGGTCAGACGGCTCGATTTGAGACAGGGGAAAATATATAAGGAGATTAAAAAAAAACACTGGATGTATTTTTATCATTATAGGATGGTTGTGTACAGGCACTGCCAACACACATTTCCGTATAATCAACTTGTAAAAGTGCATGTACCATTCTATGACCCTTTTAAGCGCTCAGTCCAAGTGCTCAGCGAGTGAAAATACATCTGTATGTACAGGTTCAGATTGCCCTCAGGTAGCCCCTCGTTCAGCTATGAACTCTTCCGCAGCTTCCGCCATAGTTGTTTTCGCTCTGCACGTGAGATGCGGATTCAGATTAATTTTCACAAGAAAATTCTCTCTCCAACCCCCGTTCAGCTATACAAATTGACGAACGCGGCCATCATAAAGTAATAACGCTTTAAGCATCAAGAGACGGCCAGCGGTGGCACGGTGCGGATGGGTCGCGCTATCAACTATCGTTATTATCGCGGGAAGACAAATTCTTATTGTGGGGAGAATTTTTACCGGTATATCGCAAACGATAAGATATCGCCCATCCCTAGTCCCAGGTAGAGCCGAGGGAGGGAGGAGTCCAGGTGGAGCCAACAGGTCGACAATCCAAGGGGGAGTAATGGGCTCGGTGACTGGAGGTGGAGCCAGGGGATCATCTTGACTAGGTGGAGCTTGAGACTGGAAGACCCAAGGAAAATCCACACAGTAGAGTGGTATCAGATGAGGAGCCAAGGGGATGAAGGGAACAAGCAGAGGTGGGGTAGATGGACTGACTAACTTTGGAAGAGGAGGCGAGAGAGGGAGGCTGGGTGAGAACTCTGGATACACAGGAGACTTTGAGCTGGGCGGAACCAGCAATGACGCAGGAGACTTTGTGCTGGGTGGAACCAGTGGAGACACAAGAGACTTTGAGCTGGACGGGACCAGTGGGGACGGGAGGCTCAGGTAAACATCCTCTTCCAAGTCAATATATAATACAGAGGCCAGCAGCAGTTCACCCTTGCTGGGAGTGTGGGCGGGGTCTTCTTCCATTCCCTCATACTTCACTAGTAATCCCATGGCAATACATGATGTTGCCAGCTTACACACCTGGTCAGACATTCTGTGGGGCTCGGGCTCCGGGGTGATGGTGGGCTCAGTCCCCTTGTCTGGCTTGTTTATTGCGGCAAGCTTGGGCTCTCTGTCTGCAGTGGGCTCTGCCGTTCGATCCGTGTGGTGTGTGTGAGGCACTGGCTGGGCTCTGGCTCAACAGTGGGGCTTGTGATGTCCTCCGCTGGTCAGATGGTGAATGCATATCCCTTATTCACAGCACCCACTTGGTCCGGTATTCTGTCACGGTCGGTTGTAGAGAGCAGAGAGTTTTCCACAACATGAGAAGCATAATCAGTGTCAAACAATACAGGTGTGTGAACTAATTAATAACTAGGGAAACTAACTAGGGAACACAGGCAGGCAGACAGCAAAACCAAACCCCCATGACAATAAAACAGAAATAAGCTTAACCCTTACACCCATGACCCTACATAGGACAAGTGGTTTGGAAAATGGTGCAAAATGCATGACCTCGAGGCTAGACTATTGTAATGTTCTACTGGGTGGTTGCCCTGCTCTCTTAATAAACAAACTCCAGCTGGTCCAAAACGCAGCAGCTCGAGTTCTTACTAGAACCAAGAAATATGACCATATTAGCCCAGTTCTGTCAACACTGCACTGGCTTCCTATTAAACATTGCATGCATTTTAAAATCTTGCTTATTACTTACAAAGCACTAAATGGTTTAGCTCCCCAGTACTTGAGCGAGCTCCTAATACATTATACTCCATCACGTCCAATGCAGTCTCGAAATTCTGGCCAGATAATAATACCTAGAATATCAAAATCAACTGCAGGCGGTCGATCCTTTTCCTATTTAGCACCTAAACTCTGGAAAGGTCTTCCTAAAATTGTTCGGGAAGCAGATACACTCTGTCAGTTTAAATATAGACTAAAAACACATCTCTTTACTATGGCATACACATAAAACACTTTTTCAATTAAATTATTGTAAGGCTGCATTAACTAGGTCAGCCGGTGTCCTGACATTTCATCCTACCCGTCAGATTGTCCTACCAAGGCTTACTGCGCATGCCCACATCAATATTTTTTATTTTTATTTTTTATATTTACATTTTAATGGTAGGTTCAGGGTAGGGGTAGGTATGGATATTAATAAAGCCTCAAATCAGATGAATATGATGCTGGTAGCACAATCTGATAGGCAGCATTTTTTGCTGTCGAATTGTGCTACCTACTGTTTTAATGGGAGGTAGCAAAATCTGACATGGTAGGACAAATCGACAGAACACCGGAACCGAGAACACTTCCAATAACACCTGATGTACTACATCATCAGAAGAATGGCATCTACGCTAATGTTAGTCTTTCTGTTTTATCCCGAGGTTTACTGCAGTCAGCCGGATCCGTGCCGTATCCAGATCAGATGGTGGACCTGCGTCCAGACAAGACCAACGCATGACACTGAAGTATCTGCAGAGACCATGTCAATTAGACTCACCCTAAAATTGCCTCATCGACACGGCATCCTCAATAAACCCGTCTCCGGCGTGATGACTACGATCATTCGAATATTCCTATTTAATAATTGTTAAATCGATATGTCATCCTCAATAAACCTGTCTCCGGCCTGACGGCTCCGATCTTTCGAATATTGCACTTTAATAATTGTTTAATCAATACGGCATCCTCAATAAACATGTCTCTGGCTTGATGACTCCGATCTTTTGAATATTCCGATCTAATATGACAGATGAATCTAAAATGAATCGATCATCCAATCTAATATGACCCCTGTCCCGTAAAGTTGCCAGAATAATAATCATACTCTGTTTGTTAATTGGCCAGAGGAGAACTGGCACCCCGACTGAGCCTGGTTTCTCCCAAGGTTTATTTTTCTCCATTAGGTCTCCTGATGGGGTTTTGGTTTCCTTGCCACTGTCGCCTTTGGCTTGGCTTGCTCAGTTGGGGACACTACATTTTTCAACTAAATATCCAAATAAAACTAATTAGTAAACTAAATTAACCATATAAACTGAATGACTGATCTAATTACTAAGCTAATGTCCACATTGTCACTGTATGATAATTGAAATGAGCTAGATGACATCACCATTTTCTCCGGAACGGCTGTATGGCCGAATAAAATTCTGTAGCATTATTTTCCTGTTTAACACTGTGAAGCTGCTTTGAAACAATCTGCATTGTAAAAAGCGCTATATAAATAGAGTTGACTTGACTTGAGAATGGATGGATGGATGGATGCATGGATCATTTTTAATATTGCTATTATTATTTTCAATCTGATGAGGTGCAAATAGTAAAGAAAGAGCAGTTAACAAGTGTCCATTATATTAGGAGCCCCTTTAATCCTGTGTAAAAATGCCTTCCATGATGCACTCCGTGAAGTTGTTTAACATGAGTGAGCAGCAGAGCTGGAATCTAGCTAAGGGCGGTGAATTTCAATTGACTAAAATATTATCTAGTTTTTATTTGTGTGAGGTTTTTGCTCACAATAAAATAATGAATGAATAGGTGTGTTTTTCAACTGTATATACTGTAAACAATGCCAGTTACTATGCAACACTACATATGTTTTGAGCTATGAACAGCTCTTCCAATCCTTACCTAGTTGCCAAGGCAACGCTTGGCTTTTGTTCTTTATTTTGTCCAAAGAAAAGGAGAAAAGGAGATTAAATTCCCCCTATTACACCCATCCTTAAAACACATGGGTAATCCAGAGGTAATGCACCTCAGATAAAATGCATAGCCTTAAGAACATACTGAAGAGCCAATATTGACTCAATCAGATAAGAAAACTTCAGCATACTCGTTAAAAGATTATTCATAGACTCTCCTCTGACTGATCATATTTCCCTATGGAAATCAGGCCATGAGTTTGTATTGTGGGTGCGGCCTCTTCTCAGAAGAACTGGGGAGGGTTTTCAGGGGCGTGAGAGAGTGTATTTATGAACTCCACCCAGAATTTCTACATACTGCCTCCAACATCTGTGTGCCACCAACAACACGGAACAGGTAGGCCTACTTCCTTTAGCCTTATTTCTCTTTTTCAAAAACTTTGTCCGCATCTTCGAGGTTAATAGATTCAAGTTCGGTGTATGTGTCTGCATAGTATTCAAATAGTGTAAATCTATGTATGTGGCCGATGAGTTTTTGCCTAATGCTAACAGTAGGTAGCCCTGTCATGTTGACATGAAAGGCTTCTTTAGAGTTTTACAGATATTGAACAAATATCTGGACACTTTTGAAAGAAATATAGAGTTTAATTGTACTTTTGCTTGTTTTAAACACGTCTTCGTGTGATTCACAGGCCCGGTGAAATCCACAGGCCTGTTGACGAGTCGCAACGTGCAGTGTTCAAGTTGCATACTTTGTTTGAGTGCAGATTGCTCAACAATAAATTGTTGTTGAGTGAAAAGTTTAGATCGATTTGTAGCTGTATAGATGTACAGTATGCTTATGTGCATTGTAACTTCTAACAAAAACTAAGGTAAAAGTTATAATGCACCCAAAGCCAATTCATGGGAACTTTATTGTATTTAACATACATCTCTGTTAAGACGAGTGCATTCATTACGCTTCACATAGTGTTTATTATTAATATAATATTATCTGCTATTGTAATCATCACACATCCCTTCTGGCTCACAGTTCACACAGTGCAATGGGTGTGGTGGGTGGTTTCATGGACGAGTGAGTCATCAATTCATGGAAGCATGCAATGTACTTGAGGGAACCAGTAATTTATGCCCTTTTAAAAAACAAACATTGACCCAATTCAGAGAATTAGTTTATATGTCAGAGACTATCGCTGCTTCAGAAATCGCTTACTGTTTGAGCAGGTACTACATTTCAATTTTAATTTACTTTGGACAGCTTAAAAGTATGTTCTATTTGAATGAATATGTGTAGTATGAATGAAATCCAGACGTACTACATCCGCCATGTTGTTACTGTCATGTGACCTACCAGAGTTAGTTGCATTGCTTAAATGGCATTCATAAATCCTCTGCTATGGCCTCATGGGATAGTAAAGATACTAAAGTGGCAGAAGTAGTAGGTCTTCCGCGTACATTTTGCCTACTGTTTTCCAAATACTATGAATTCGGACATGCTACTCTTTTGGCATATGTTTTTCGCATACTATATATTACTTTTTTTATATGGTACTATATAATACTTCCCTAAGTATTCGAAATCGGACGCTGCATATATCTTCTAATAGAGGGATTGAACTTGTACATTCAAGATTGAGGAATTGCTTAAAAACGTTTTAATAAGCATTTGTCTATTAATAATATAGCCTATTATTATTTTCTGTAAAATTAACAATGTATTCTCTCTGTTTAGATTTCAGTGAACATGGATGTAAGTACATTTTATCTCAATAATTCTATCTAGTTTAGCACAACAAGTATCATGCTATAAGTTCTATTATGTTCTGTTTCAGCTTTCAGATGCCCTCGATTTTCCACAGCAAAGCAACCAGCAGGCAGCAGACCCAGCATGGCCTGGCCAACCAGCCAACCCCGCCTGGCCTGGCCAGCCTGCTAACCCCACCTGGCCTGGCCAGCCTGCTAACCCCACCTGGCCTGGGCAGCCTGCTAACCCCACCTGGCCTGGGCAGCCTGCTAACCCCACCTGGCCTGGGCAACCAAACCAACCAACATGGCCTGGGCAGCCAAACCAACCAACATGGCCTGGACAGCCCGGGCAGCCTACAGCTCCTGGGTGGCCTGGAGCTGCACCACAAACCATCCCTTATGTTGCTCCTAACCCAGCTCTACCAGCGCTAGTGAGATGTTTTTACTCTTCTCTGATTTGTACAACCATCACAGAGTTTGTTCCATAGAATAGATTTTAAATACCTAGGGCTAGTGAACATCTAAATATCTTGTTAAAGTGAACGGTCTGTGTTAAATACAGTAGGGTTCAAAGGGGCTAAAGGCACACCTTAAAGAAAATGTGTTTTTCACAACTCCCATGGCGTATGATTGCAGAATATAAAAAAAAATAGATTTTTATTGAACATTGATGGATCAACATTTTGTGGGAAAATAAATCCTAAATCCTTAAAAATCCTATAAGGTATGGCGAGGGGGGCCTTTTACCCCACGCTCGGTGTTAAAGACACCCAGTATAAATACAAATCATTTAGCTTTAATAAGTTAATACTTGAAAATATAAAACAAAAGTAGATGTTTACTTTTTGTGCCATCTACACTCTAAAAAAATACTGGGTTAAAAACAACCCAAGTTGGGTTGAAAATGGACTAACCCAACAATTGGGTGGTTTTAACCCAGTGAATGGGTTGTTTTAACCCAGCGGTTGGGTTAAATGTTTGCTTAAAACAACCCAATAGCTGGGTTAAAACAACCCAGTTTAATTGCTTTAGAATGTAGTGTTAAAATAAGAATACAATCAAATGCTCCTTTTACCCCAGTGTGCCTTTAGCCCTGATATGGTTTTTGGTTTCTTCCACTTTACTATACTTTTTTTGTTGTTAAATTAATTTTTTTTTTTTTTCTTTTGCAAGGTTGTGCCATTTGAGCTCCCGCTACAAAGTGGACTTTATAACAAGATGCTCACCACCATCACTGGAGAGGTCAAACCCAACGCTAAAATGTAAAAAAAAAAATGCACACAGACAAAAAACAATGACAGATGACAGTACATGCACTCAAGAAGTATTTAGGTCTAAATTTAACATCTGTGTATTGAAATGCATATAAAATTCACATCTATTTGGACTACAGAGTTTTAACAAACTATTCAATTTAAATTAGGGTTAGGCAATTTCGGAGCTCCTCCAAAACTCATGAATGCACAGAGCAGAGTCTGCAAAGTTAAAATTACCTCATGTCTCAAAGCACATAATATTACAATAGTAATGAACCTGAACAACTTAGAGCTCTGACTTGTACCACCTGGCTGCTGCAGATTCATTAATAATAATTGGACAAACTTTTGGAGAAATCCACAGAAGATATGTACATTTTTTAAATATTTAGACCACTTCTATTATTGATTGCTCTCAGGATGTGAAGAGAGTTTCAACCAGTATAACAAAAAGTGTTTTTGAAAAGCATTGTCTTCCCTACCTTTAATGTGATAATATATGTCAGTCATTCCTAAATTAAACAGGTAAGACTCAAAAAAGCAAGCCAGAGTTCATTATTAACTATTTGCATCTATTTGATTTTATTTAAATAATCATATTTTCAAATTGCATTTAATCATATTGCTTAGAATCAGCATAAATCTGTTCATTGTGAAAATAATTACATTTGTTCAGTTAAAAAGTATGAGCATGGTTAAAATATGGTTAGCTGTGGAACAATATTCAGCTAGTTAAAATGTATGATTGAAACAAATTTGATTTATTGAGGAGAAATATATGAACCTGGTTATTGTGTGTTTAAACAGCCGGTTTATTTGTATACTATTACAGAACCCTCTTTCTTTTAATTTGACTGACAAATATGCATCACATTAAGTTTATGACTTTATGCTAAAACTGTAATCCAAATGAATGTACATTTTTGTATGCAATTTAAATACATAAATCTTGGATTTAGGCCTAGTGTAATATACATCATAAAGTATAAATTGTGTTTTGTCATAAAATGTTGGTAAAAGATTACAAAAACAAATTTAGCTTTTAAATAATGTGCACTGATAAATTGTTAAAGACCTAGAACATATTAAATGAAGTTAAATTATGAAATTAAACATTTAACCGTCATCATCATTGTTTAACAATTGTGAAAATCTTCTTCATTATGATGTCCTAATAATCTTGTAATCTTATTTTTCTCCTCCAAATAGGTTCACAATTAATATAACCAGAGGCAATGACATTGCGTTGCATTTAAACCCCCGCTTCAACGAAGACGGAAAGCCAGTGATTGTGCGAAACAGCATGGTTAGAAACCAGTGGGGTGGAGAAGAGCGAGAGCTCAACGCCTTCCCTTTTGTCCCAGGAAAGCCTTTTGAGGTGAGCATGGCATCCACCAATTTGGTTTCTTTTTCATCTCAGTTTTTTAATTTTGATTAAACAAATGTCTTAAATATCCACTGTTAGGCCCTCATTGTGTTTAAAGACATTACAGAATAGATATCAGATAAGAGCTCCTGAAAGAGCATCACTAAAAATATTGCAACAAATCAGACAAAACTCTTTGCAAGGTTATGAATTTGTCTCCTGCCATGTTTGGTCGAAACTATTCCATGCTTGTTCAATTGCAACTGATTAAAATTGTTTTTAATTTCAGATGAAGATCTTATGCACTGACACTGACTTCAAAGTGGCAGTGAACAAGTCACACCTTCTGGAGTTCAGACATCGGGTCCGTGAGCTCAATCAGATCAGAGGTCTTAATATCTCCGGTGATGTCACCCTCAGCTCTGTAAATGTGGAGACACTGCAGTGAGATCATACCACTGATCCTGTAATCGTGTTATCTCTTTTGACAATGACATGTGCGACCTATTCATCCACATGTGAATGTTATTTTGCCTCCAGTAGTCATGTTTTTTAAACACAATGTATGTCAACAAGAGTTTATATTTACTATAAATGGGACCAAGAGTGATATAAATCTGCATGCAAATCCTGTTTTTCCTCAATGCTGTAGTTAGCTTTGGTACCTCTAGGTGGGCCTGTTCCTTTCTGGGAAGGATTGGTTTGCCATAAAGTTCAATGGTAGGGTTAACCCTTTAACTGTCACCCCCCTTTTTAGAATACACATGAAAATGCACTATCCAAACTTAAAGGGCTGTAATTCAAGAATGCTTTGGAATATAGACCAAAGTTTGGTCTCGTTTTAAAGACGACATTCTGCAGATTATTGCTGAAGTGAAAGCAATTCAAAATATGAAAGTATGAAATAGTTCTGGAAGTTTAAATTTACTGTAAATGAAAAATACTGTACTAAATATTTTTTATTTCATATAAAATATATATTTTACAAAAAAGAATTTACTCTAAAATTACTATAAAATCAAAGCCATATGTCTAACCAATTTGTGTTCCAAATTTGAAGTTGATATCACAAAAATTGAAGTCCCCATGAGATTTTGTTTAGGGTGCTGTACCAAAAATAGCCACCGGGTGTCATTCAAATTCCATTTATTGTTGTTTTGATGCATTTTCCTGTAAATTTCTGTCCAAATATTACTTCCATCACAAAACAGTCACCAAATATGGACCCTTGAGACTCAGACCTTTCCGACAATATGCGTTTTGTCAAGATTGGAAAAGATTTTAAATATAAAGTAGTTAAAATAATTGTTGTAATATGAAACATGACAGCGCCCACTAGGGGAGGAGCCCACTAGAATAATTTAGAGTAACGTTTCCATGGCAACACAATGTCCGATTTCAAAACGGTTTTCACAGGATGAATTTTGAGTTTGTAAGCTTTCAAATGATACCTAATTTGTGATAATTACTTAAATATATGATATGAAAAAAGGCGATCAAAAAAAGAGCACCAGGCGTTCCACCTGTGGGACGGTGACAGTTAAGAGGGAAGAAATATTTTACATGAACAATGTGTTTAGTATTGATACATGTGATATTGAAGTCCCATTGTTTATACACTTGCAAATTCTGCTATTGATGCTGATGATGATGAGAATGATGATGAGGATAATGGCGGAGGTCATAGTGCGGAATGTGATAGCGGCCATTCACGAATAATGCATAATTAATGTGAAATTAGAACTGGAATGAAATAAATAGGACTTTACTTTCAACTGTAACCAGTGCCAAAGATTGTTCTTCTTAAACATCCCATGATTAAAGAAACAATGACTGATGTAAACACTGAGTGGTGGGTATGTAATTCCAATCCTCTGTGAGATCTGTGTAGTACACTTTTACTGGCAGCTCTTAATATATAAGATAACAGCAGTGTAAACTGAAGTCAAGGCAGTGTTACATTTTTAATCATGGAAACAGTCTGTCAGAGTTGTTGTCAGAGACACCATGACAGAAATCTAATAGAACTGACCTCAATTATGCAGAGGTCTATTTATCAATGCCTGAAGTTCCTGATGACTTCAAAGAGTTGAACCCTGTTGCAACCCACAGATGAAACCACCAACAATAACTAAAGTGCATAATTTTTTTTAATTTTATGCATGTAGAAGAATTTTTTTAATTTATTTTTTTATACAATATAGGCCTATTGGTTTTCAATGACCCACAAGTTTGATTATTTATATATATATATATATATATATATATATATATATATATATATATATATATATATATATATATATATATATATATATATATAAAGTGAAGCAAAGTCTAAACATTAAACAATGTATGTGGGTCAAAGACAAGACGTCACAATTTTGGTGTCCGCATCAAATTTACAAAAGTCATTTTATATACATAAAAAACATGTTAAATGCAAGTAAACTGTCTACTTCTATTTCAAATAACTTTAGTCAAAATAAAATGTCAACATTTAGGGGAAATAATGTTCCAAAGTGTAAAATTGTCCTTCAGCGTAATGGTCCGGACTTTGATTTTGCCATTACATCCTTAAATAAATGTACAAAATAACAAGTAAAAAAATATATTTGTTTTCTTGGCATTTTCAAATATGTGTTGGCTGTGTTATATTAAAAGGACTATGTCTTACTTATTTTTTTAAGTATTTAAATAACCAGGGGCCTTTTGTCCCGAAAATCCAGTTTGTAAGAGATCATTCAGTGTAACAGGATCAAGAAGCCATTTTGAAATCATATAATAAACATATAGTCATTGGACAGTCTGTGACATCATCAAAAGGCCCCCTGAAGACCATGTGGTGCAGCAGAAAAGTGAATTCATTGCTCTTAAATATTTGATAATTCCACCTTTTCATGGTGTGGTATCCTAAGTTACAAAACCGCACGTCATTCAGTGAAATGCCAAATAAACATTTATATTGTTAGAATGTTTGAAAAATAAGTAGATGTTGTGAATAATTGTGATTAACTTTACTGGTCAAGCTCACTTTTTGGTATAGATGGCCAGCTTATGGCCTGCAATATAAGCTGAAGTAGAATTTCGTCATTCAGGGTATGCTTTTTTCATTCAGTGTAACAGATACATTTATGTAAAAAAATAAACAATATACTTATTCTAACCTGTAATCATTAAAATATATAAAATAATGTGATCATACAACATTTTATTATATTTTAAATGATTTTCACTTTCTTACAAAAACTTCTTGCTGGCAAATGGGTAAACCTAGTGGTTTGAAGGATAGTGGCAAAGTATAAAGATTTAAATAGAGTCTTTTAATATGCCATCAAATGATTCCTGTTTTAAATATGCCTAATAAGATTTTCTGATACATAAATATTGTTACACTGAATGACATTTTAGTGGGTGTCTTCTGTAAATCATGGTAAAAAATGTGTGATAGTCATTATTTTTTGCTAAGAAAATATAAAATTAAACAGGACACATTCTAATGTACAGGAAAAAACTAAATTTAAAGCTGTATTACACATTTATTTTTTTGATGCTTGAAAACCTCTGTTTCGTCTTTGACCCATGTATGTATGTATCATATGAATGTATCTGACACAATTATTTGGTAAAAACGGCAAACAACGGATACAGGTTTTATTTTATATGCAAAAAGAAATTCATAGAAAAACTAAAAGCTCACAAAAAGCATTCAACTAAAACATAATCGGTTATTAATATTGTGTTGGTTCTCTTTTGTTTTTGCATGTGTTCACAATTTCTATGTATGACAGCCTGGCCAAAAAATATGTTGGCTGCACAATTTGACGTTTCAACATGTTAAAACAACTGACACAAGCACAACTACGCAATATGCTTACAAAATCTTTAACCATTTAAAAAAAAAAAAATAGCCTATAATATTTGAATAAAGGATGGAGATGTTAATTTCACTTTTTGGCCACAACTATATGTCACTATATGTAATCTTATAAAGTTGTAGAATTTGTAGTATTTCACTATTTTTTGCGCTACTATTATAATTAAAACAAGTCATGAAACACAAACAATACAAATATATTCAAATCTATCCTTGAAAATCCGAATGAATACAACATCTTTAAAATCATCCTATTGGACAGAAGGCAACAAAGAAATATGTTATTAATTGTTGTTATCGCAGAAGAATGTAAAAATGTATGTAACATAAAAACCTACTTTGTTGTGCCCATCCCAAGCAGTGCCCTATAGTTCTCTTCTGGGTGGGTGCGTGCACGCTCGCTAGCGTGTCTTTATGCGCGTGCATATGAGGTAGTGCCCGCTGCGCGCTCACCTGATCTGATCAAACACACACACACACACACACACACACAGAGAGAGAGAGAGAGCCATGAAGCGTTGAGTCCTGAAGGACACACGACTTAAACTTATGTCAAGATGAGATGAATTCACCCCAGTAAAGACAGAAGAACAAGGCGACGAAGGGTTTCCCCCTCAGCGAGTGAATTTACCTCTCCATTTCGACTTTTATTCTATTTTTTCTCAGGTCAGTTTTTAGTCTTCTATTTCCTAATGTTTGGCTTATTGCTCCTACTTGTCAGTCAACATACCTTTATCTGTGGCGTTACCAGAGTTTAAATTGATTTATTTAGCATCCAAAGTGATTTAAATGAAGCATTTATTCTGTGTTTTTCCCTGTTGACTCGGTTTGGCATATGCTGAGCGGAACTAGCATTTAAACACCCCCGAAACAGGACACACATCCTTAATAGAATCTAAATGACTTATTTTTGATCGTTTATTGATTTTGCATGTGTATTTAAATGCTTATAATCGTTTAAGTTCTCCTGTTTTTCTCTCTTGTAGAGAGCAGATGTATGTGATGGCGTTTCTGTCAGTTAGCCTTAGTGCTAATGAGGATGGACGCAGTAATGTCACATTTATGAATATTATGAGTGCTTTTTTTTCTTCTTCGAGTTATATGTATTTGTTTGTCAGTTCCGTCTTTTTAAAAGGGTGCAAATAAGTGCATATTACTCGTGCTTCTCTTGTGGTCCCTAATGAATAACTTTGTTGGCGACTTTTTTTTCCTCTTTTTTTTTTGGTGCAGTGGCCAGTTCCTAGTTTAAGTGGTTATGTTTTCCGTTATTTATTTTCATTTAACTTTCAGGTTTGTTTTTATTGATTTAATAAAGTGTCTTGCATTTTAGAGAGTTTTGAGCTAATTCAGATATGCTGAATTATAAGTGTTTTTGGTGTTTTTCATCGTCACATTTGAAATGTCTTTCTGACTCTTGAAGTCTTTTAGACCTACTAATGAGAATTTTGGCAAACATGCTGAATTAGACCCGTCATATGAGGATATAATTACAACAACATGCTAATTGTGAGGATATGACTTCCATAGAGATCTTTCAACCTCATCTACTTGCTGTTTAACCCAAACACAGACACATCCTGGTGTTCATGTGCACTAGTTGACCTGAGAAAACATGGTGATTTATTGGACATGAGCGAGACGTTTAAGCAGCAAAGAACATGTAATGTTTAACTACTCAATTAAATATCTGAACTTTGCCCCTGTGTAAGGTGTTGATACAAGCGTCTCAGTCTTGCCGGATGCAGAAATTATAAAAAAATTATATTTTACCAGATATATCAAATAAATTAGCTTGCTTATTAAATGCATTGAATGTCTAAATGAAAAGTTACTTACAATTATATATATTTTTACTATGGGTGTGACAAGACGCTTATCTCACGAGACGAGACACGAGATTGGGTTCACAAGAACGATACGAGATTTTTTACATAGTATTTTCCTCAATGATAAAATGCATGCCTAGAAACATTTTTGCAGGTGCATTTGGAATATTTTAACTTTTAACTCATCATCTTGTAATGAATGTCATTTCAGTTTTACTTTCTCGAGTATGAATTATCATATGCAGTAAAAGACGACAATACTCAAGCACTGTAAAAGGTATTTTTGCACAAACTCAACTGACTGCCTTTTCTTTTTTGATTGTCTCTTCATACCTTAGAACTGCACATGATTTATGAGCTTCTACAACTTTTGACCTCCTAACTGAACTCCTGCCCACTAATTGATCATAGATCAAGTGCAAACAAAAAGTGCAACCATAATCAAAGTACTCAATATTCTGAATATTCAAATTGAGACCAATTTTTTCTTCAAGCATGATACAGAGCTAAGAGATGGTTAACTATACAGATGGCTTTCATATTGAGAGATATTCTCGTTTTCAAACAGCAGTAACGTATTGAAATCGCGTTTGAATGCGCGCTTGCGTTTGCTTTTACTTTTAATTTCATGATCGCGTGTAGGCTACTCTGTGAATAGGGAGTGGTGGTCCTGAACCTGCATTTTAAAATAGACATTTGTCTGACACTTCTGTTGCGCAACGAATCCTCTGCCACGGCCCTGTCGGTCTTCGATTCAATTAGAACTACAAACGCGGATAAAGTGTTAATCTACAAACATGACTGGTCGAGTGCGATTCCGAGAGATTCATGAGCAATTATCAGTATTTAACCTGACGAAAAGATATGTATTCAGTGTTTTCCACATTATATTTCATCTGCAGCAGTAGGGATGGGCGATATCTTATCGTTTTCGATATACCGGTAAAAATTCTCCCCACGATAAGAATTTGTCTTCCTGCGATAATAACGATAAAGCCTTGTTGATGGCGTGATCCATCCGCACAGTGCCGCCGCCTGCCGTCTCTTGATGCCCTAAGCATTATTACTTTATGATGGCCGCGGTGGCTGCGTTCATCACTCAGTATAGCTGAACTATGAATTTTCGTGTGGTGCCCCCCGCAGCACTTGGTGTCCTACGCGCAGCGCGTGATGGGACGGCACTGAATCCGCATCTCACGTGCAGAGCGAAAACAACTATGGTGGAAGCTGCGGAAGAGTTAATAGCTAAACGAGGGGCTACCTGAGGACAATCTGAACCATACAGATGTATTTTCACTCGCTGAGCACTTGGACTGAGCGCTTAAGATATTCGCTCTTTCTCAATCGATCGGTAAAGCATACTATTTCAGTTCATCTCAATGAATGCGCAGTGTATTTGACGCACATTAAACACTAGTGTGAGGCGCGCGACAGAGCGCTCAGTGTTTCACACACACTCAAAGAGAGAGCGAGAGAGTCTTATACCACACAGAATTGATGTGCTACATGTAAACAATATCCTTTGTTGTATTTGCCTGTAAAATAATGGCGTTTATTTGGAATTATTCAGCCTTTCATGAACAGGAAGAAACGAATGCACAAACGGGAATCTCATTGGCTGGCGTGCACCTATTACTGTGTTTTGATTTCAGCAAATCAGTTTGAATGAGCGCTGACAACGTGATTAATATTCATGAACCCAGAAGCTCATTATTCCTTAGTCCAGTTTATTTTTATTAGTATAATTATGTATATGTATATGTATATGTATATGTATATATGTATATATATATATGTATATAATGTATTATAGGAGCCTATTTGATGACAGGTACGTTTTACTAGATCATTGTTTGTTTTTCTGAGTCTCTCAAGAATGCATGCAGCTCTCACTTGTATCCAAAAACATGGGGAATGATACTACATTTATCGTCATTGATATCATTATCGCAATAAATACTAGAAAATATCGGGATACATTTTTAAGTCCATATCGCCCATCCCTATGCAGCAGCATTGGGAACTTTTGTAATGATTTGTGTGGCCATTCACTTTTAACTGCATCATTATATTTAAACTGCAAACACATGAGGGGGGTCTCTGCATTAAAGACCCACGAATGGCAGATCAACATGCAAAATTTCTCTCCGATACGGTAGAAAATTAAATTGAATGTGGATGATGATTGACAGGGCAGTTTAATTGGTGACGGGATGCACGTAACTAAGCGATAGAGTCCGTTATAGATGACGAAGTAGTATGTCCCAAAGCTAGCATACTACACTTCTTCACAAAAAGAGTACATGCCTATTAGGTCGTAGTATAAGTAGGCGAATTGGGACGCAGCAATATTCTATCCTAACTTCACCCTCACACTCCGTCTTGACAATGGCTGCATCCGAAACCTGGAAAATGCTGATTTCGGAGGACACTTTACAAGGCAGGAAGGCAACAAGGCACGTCCGAATCTAATGTTTGCTTCACTTCCTATCTCCTGTGGCTGAGATGCCTTCAAAAATCGATCAGATGAAGGTAGCATATTTGTATCCTTCGCTGCCTTTGATATCCCACAATGTGCTTTCCAAAAATAAAGATGACGTACGAAAGTTGCGTTTGCTGGCCAGTTTGTGTGTAAATGTAATATAACAAAAAAAAAATTACCAACATTTTCTACTTCTGATGTCATTTCTAGCGAGAAATTACTAATGTAGTAATTCAATATTTGTTCTCACCAAAGCTCTCTCTATTTTGCTGTAGATCATAAAACGGTTACACTGCCTAAGAAGTGTGTCCGAAATTAGTTTCGTGAGGTGCCTTCATGCACAAACGCTGCCTTACAAGCCATTGTCTGATAAGGGAGTGAGGCATCGATTCAGCTGCCTAGGTTTTCAGACGCAGCCAATATGAAGCGAGACAGCTTTTCACCTCGATGAGAAATCTCATCACATTTTAGTCTCGTGAGATCTCATGGCACCCCTAATTTTTACACCGTTTTTAAACCTTTACTGAAATTGGTCAAACAAAAATACAGTTGGTTGGTACAAGTCTGCTTTCCTGAAGACCTGCTCGTAGCCAAATTTTGATCTGAAGCCATGCTTGTTTTCCACTTGATCCCAACATTGGGCTGATCTGCAAGCCTTGTTTTTCCATAATGGGGGAAGTGGAATGAGCATTTTGAAGCTCTACACTTTTGGTAATTGCAGATCAGGAGTGCAAAGCCTGGCTTTTATCTTTTGCTGGTCAGCTGTTATGCGGCATGTCAGAACCAGGCCATACATCCCATTATAGATGTGAGATATGTCCTCACGGTTATTTGTCAGATGATGTGTTGGTGGTGGGCTAGTTTATTTGTGGTCGCAGCAATCTTCTGCTGTCCTTTTGTTATCTGGAAAGGCCATGTTTTAGATTCATGTGCATTTACTTTTACAGGTTATCTTATTTTAGGTGGCTCAATGACCTCAAGGTATCACCAACGTGGTTTTTTTTCTTCTAGAAGGTTTTTAGTCTAGATTTCAGTCACATCTTAGAGAACAACTCAAGTTGCAGAATAGCCTGTGAAGTTGTTGTAAAGCAAATGTATCATCATTAGTCACTCGTCATCATGCTGTTCCAAACCCGTAAGACCTTTGTTCATCTTCGGAACACAAATGCGAGTGAACGCGATCATCTCTTCTTAAAGAATAAACATGAATTAATATCTCTTAAGGTATGTTGAGGATACATTACAACTTACTGAATCTGTATCATATGTTGTGTAATCGCTCAATCAGTGTTTCAACCGCAGAAAGACAATAAAACGTCTTGTAAACAATTAGGGGTGGTGAAAAAAATCGATTATCGATTAATCGCGAGTATGTTATGGACGAGCATGAATCGATCATTAAATTTTCAAAAATCGATTTTTTTATTTATCTAAACCTGACACTACCACCGCGTGTGTGTGTGTGTGTGTTAATTAGACGAATGTAAATCTGTCGTTAATGCTGAGATGATTCTGAGGGAACACTCTAGAAATCCTCCCGCCTCGCCTCCTCTGGAGCTCAGGCACATTAGCATTAGCACGTTAGCACGGGTCAGATTCGCACACAAACACCAAATAAACGCCTACAATCCGCAGATTTATGAGCGCTTCAGATGAGCGAGCGCGACACACATCGACGCGCACATTCGCGGGAATAAAGGCGATCCTGAGGACGCGATGAGCGGATCACACACACACACACACAGCCGGACTGATGCTGGAAACACACCGCCGCTCCGCTGCACCGACCCGCGGCTCCCGCTCACGGAACCGAACGGGCCTCGACACTCCTCCGACACGAACCCGTTTTTCTTCTGTCGTTTTTTCCCCTTTTGTCTTTCTCACGTCAGGAAACGAACGAGAGGAGCTCGAGCGGTCCACGCGCTCCCGCCCCCCTCACGCGCGCACCGCATCCATCACTCTTGACATTTTGTCACCGTGTTCTACAGTACAGTATATAAGCTGAAGCTACAGTAAGTTGTTCAAAAATGTTCATTTTGTCGTCTTAATGATTAAATTGGACAATTTTCTTCTAGAAAGACAAGGTGTTTAGGTGGAGAAAAAACTTCTTTACCTTGACATGTTTCGACTGCAACCTGCAGTCTTCCTCCACCTGAATACGTTGTCTTTCTAGAAGAAAATTGTCCAATTTCTACAGTAGAAAATTGTCCAATTTCTACAGTATGTTGGTTCTGATCTACTTCCTAAAGGAAATAAGCCATTCATTTATTTGTTATTGTTTAGTTCAACATTGAGTCACAACACAATGTGATGTATTCATTTCTGTGTAACTACACGACAAGTGCTTTGAGTTGTTGTTACTCAATAAAAGAGTTAAGTAATTCAGTAGCTGACTTTTTTTTTATACTGCAATCACTTTGTAGTGTATTTTCGTGTACTGTTGTGAAATGGAAAATCAATAATCGCTAATCGAGAATCGTTAATAATCGAAAATCGACTGTAATCGAATCGGGACTTCAATAATCGCAATCGAATCGAATCGGGAAATCAGACAGATTAACCACCCCTATAAACAATGTCACGTTGCATCACATTTCTATTTTTCGATCTAGTTCACATGGACTATTTTAACAACGTCGTTACTACCTTTCTGGACCTTGAAAGTGTTAATTACATTGCTGTCTATGGAGGGGTCAGAGAGCCATCGGATTTCATCAAAAATATCTAAATTTGTGGTCCGAATATGAACAAAGTTCTTACAGGTTTGGAACGAAATGAGGGTAAGGAATAAATGACAGAATTTTCATTTTTGGGTGAACTAACTTTTTAAGTTTTTAGTGTTATGTCAAGGTATTGTAGTTATGGCACAGAAATCTACCATATAGTCTCAGACCACGTCTAATGAGTAGTTTAAACAATTCATTATCAGACCAATCAAGAGGTTGATTTATTTGGCAGGCATTTTAAGTTTATTTGGCAAGTAAAAGTATTGATTTGAGCAACCGGTGTCATGTTGAAACGTGCAGAAGTGCAACAGAAGCCCAACTTTGGTGTTGTTCTGTCTGCCTTATGCAGTGCTGTGAAAATATACCTAGTTAAGTGAACACTTCTTAAAGCACGATTGAGCGCGGCCACCTGTTTGAACGCAATGAGCCCTGCGGCACTTGCAGGGGAAGTCTGACAACTGGACTACTTACACAGCTTAAGAACCTGTTTGGTCACTCGTCATGGAGTCATGTGGCTGGCTAAAGGGAAGTGTGAAGCAGAAAGGTGTACCTTACCTCACTCTGCAAACCACTGATTTATACAAACCTCTCACAGGGAAGAAATACTCAGCAGGTTGGGACAAGCTTTTGTCTTGAACGTGATAGGCAAGTCTGTGGAATAGTATGTGGTTGGGATTGCATTGCCTTCTTTCGAACTGGGGTTTAGTGTGTTTTTCATCAAGCTTGAAATGCTTTGAAGTATTTGTGTGGCAATTTTTTAGCTGGGGCCAACACACTCTGCATTATTTGGGCAGCACGTGAAATACAGATCCTTTTGTTTTTCACGATTAATAATGCAAACTTAATGCATTTTTTCCTGTCTACCTCTAACCAAGTCTTTTTTGCTAGTCTATGGCTTGCCTGAATGACTAATGTACTGAATAATTGGGCAAAGGAAAAAGTTCACTTGAACAAGCTGACCTCACTTGGTTAGTCTTTTATAAATGATGTTGTATTAGTCATTCAAAATGTAGAGGACACTCACCTGTAGTTAGAATTTTATCATCAAGTTAAAATATGATATACACTATCATTGAAAAGTTGTTTTATTTTAAGAAATTCAGAAAGGACACATCAAATTGATGAAAAGTAACAGGAAAGAAAATTATAATAAGATTTCTATTTCAATTTTTTAATCTTTCTATTAATCAATGAATCCTGATTTTTATTTTTATTTTTTACATTTTCACAAACATTTGATAATTAATAAGAAATGTTTAATGAGTAAAAAATCAGCATATTTCTGGAGGATCATGTGACACTAAAGACTGGAGTAATGATGCTGAAAATTCTGCTTTGCCATCACAGGAATAAATTACATTTGACAATATATTAACCCTCTGGGTCTGAGGGCGTTTTGGGGTTCTGGAGAAGTTTTGACATGCCCTGACATTTCTGTTTTTTTCAGTTGCTTATAAACATAATATTGGCAAAGTTGTCTGACGAGTATCAGAATGGACTTCATTGAGAGAGACGCATCATGTTTGTTTTCTTTATTTTACAAAAAGCACAACATTTAGTTTTTTACTGTGAGTGTACACTAGGGCTGGGCGATATGGCAAAAAAAAAAAGAAATCTAAATTTTTTCCAGAACCATTGACCGATTCACGATTTCGATTTTATCGAAATCATCATGTGGTCGGATAATTTTCTTCTTTTAACTGTTTTCATTGCTGTATTGAAAACATGTCTAAATGTAACATTTGCTAACATTTTTATAAAAAAATGCGATTTCTCGATTTATAAATAATAAAATCGCGGCAAAACATTACATTTGAATTCATTGGAAAAATCTTTAAAAAAGTCCAGCCCTAGTCTACACAAATAAAAGACATTTTCACAGTTTTGAATGATGTAAAACTCCTATCTGTATGTCCAAAATTGACTTGAATCACTGGTAATGCTAGGTACACACTACAAGAAAAAGGGGGGATTCTGGGCCGATTTCTCCCCTTCTGACAATCCTAGATAAAGTTCCAATTAGCTTGATGGTTTTACAGATGGTTTTAACAGATTTTCCCAGACCGATCTCATGAAATGGCGTATGTATGACACGCCAATTCGTATGCCATTTTGGCGTGCAATCAAGACGCATAATCGCTTTTTAGCGTGTTTATCAACGCCGTTTCATTCTATCCCCCTACACTGCCCCTACCCCTAAACCTACCCATCTCACACACACACACACACACTGCCCCTACCCCTAAACCTACCCATCACACACACACACACACACACACACACACACACACACACACACACACTCACACACACACTCACACTCACACTCACACTCACACTCACACTCACACTCACACTCACACTCACACTCACACTCACACTCACACTCACACTCCCCCTGCCCCTAAACCTAAACCTACCCATCACAAGAAACATTCTGCATTTTTACATTTTCAAAAAAACATCATTTAGAATGTTTATAAATCCATTTACATTCACGCGGAATCACATGGCGTAGATATACACGCGGAATGACACGGCGTAGACATACACGCGGAGATGATGGTTCGTTTCGCCGTACACATACACGCGGAATGACACGGCGTAGACATACACGCGGATAGCTCAAAATGCTTACAGATAACACGCCATTTGGCTTTAGAAAGTGGTGTGTGTGTTTGCGCAAAGTCACAATGTCATGTTGGATTTTCCTGTGGTGTGGAGTGATTGAATCTGCTTAGAAGAACTTCAGAGCTGCCCCGATCTGATTTCGTGAATATTCAACATTTTGAATATTTATGATCAGAAATCCTGTTGTGTGGGGGGAACCCCAAGGACAAACGCGCACATGCTCTTTGGATTATCATGTGAAACGAAACGGTACCCAATCAGAAAGGATGTAAAGTCCATGTTCACACTTCATCTAAACATTTTCCTCCCCGCAAAAAGCAGTCCATACACTATACATTTATTATTGCTGGTCGTCCGCCATGTTTGTTTACTTTAAAGTCACGTTTGATGCAAGAGATTTTTGAGATTTTTTGTATTCACAGGCGGGACTCTGTTGTTTGTGAATGGAATCTGTTAGTGTTTGTGGTCTAACATTTTAAAAATCTTTTAGTGTGGCCCCAGCCCCAAAGGCACTGGTGACTTTGCCGACCCCAGAGAGTTCAAATAGAAAAGTTATTTAAAATTGTAATATTTCACAATATTACTGTTTCTACCGTATTTTTGATCAAGTAAATGTAGTTTTGTTGAACATAAGAGATGTCTTTTTAAAAAAATTAAACAAATCTTACCGACCCCAAACCTTTGATCTGTAGTTTATGTAAAAATAGCCATTTTCAATTATATTTGACTCATCCGTCATAAACAAGCTCACATCAGAGCACTTTCTGTGCATGCTAACCTCACATTTTCACAAGGAGTGACTCATTGCAGATGGTTTGTCGATTCCTACTTAGAACATTAGCTTTGCTGGCTCACCTTCTTAATGAGATCATACGGCTGTGTTCACATGTCTGCTCATTATAGATAGTTTATGACACTGGCTGGTTAATAGGAGAGCGAGAGAGAAGACAGATAGCGGTTATAATGGCAACAGATTTGTTTTGGAATGGCGATTGCACAAGGTGTGTAATCAGGTTTCAGCTGGCGAGGAGTTCAAAGGCCTGGTTTTGTCTGAGGTCATGCAATGGACCTTGTGTATATCTGTGCTGTATTTTTATGCTGCTTGTGCTTGCTGGTTGCGTTGGGTTGGGCTGCTGATATGCTTGTTGACCTGACCTAACTATTCCTAGTATGGCGTCAGAATAGCAGCGTAGTATTTGGCAACAGGACACTTCCACATGCACACACCCTTATTGTGGACGGTCCCTCAAAGTGCCACAGAAGCAATTACAGAGCATGTGTGAACTTCTATCAAGATGTGAAATTCAGAGCTGGGGCTGTTGGGTAATCGGAGGCTTTACTGTTAGTTGTTGATGTCTTTTTTTGTTAGCCAACTGAACTACTGTTGACTTGAGCTCTTTTCAATCTGCTGAGTGGTTAACACTGGTTGGTTATTGGATCATAAGATAGTCTTCTGATATCATATGTGTTGAAACATTGAATAGGTATACACGTCTGTTTGGGTGCAAACTCCTTTTTGTCATGTTAATCTTATGATAAAAGGATTTCTTTATAGATCTTGCAGATATATTTTAAGTATTTTTGACTATTGAATTTGTAATCAATTTGGACTGATTATTGACTTCTAATCTAACCATTTATTGAATTTTAAACATCAGCATGTATAACAACCATGTAGCAATCAACAGAGAGGACAGGGAGGGCAAAGATAATCGCAAGCTTGTTTGTGACCCACGAACGTGCAGGAAGGCAACTTGAGAAGGCAAATCGTTGCACAATAGCACCACAGCCCATCTGCAGCTCAGTTATGGGAAAGAAAACTCCCAAGTGCTTTGCTTTGAAAGAGGACCAAATCAAATATAAAAGCAGATTATGTCAATTGAAAAATACATAGACTGCCTTTGCTGGATTTGAAATCGAAAACCACAGAGTTACTTCAAAGTTTTTGAAGAAGGGAAGTTGTGTTGAAGAATTAGGGGGAAGTGAACCTCAGTCTGCTGAAAGTGAAATGTACTTAGATTTTGATTCTTGGAATGCCATTTTACTTTTAACATTTAAAAAAAAAAAAGAGGTCATAATTCATAGTTTTTACTTGCAAAAACTAAAGCCCGATTTATCGGTCTGGCAATTTTATTGTCCGGTATGAGCCTGTCGCAGATATATCGGCATCGGTGTATATGCCACCAATGTGAACGCGCGCCCTTGTGTCTCACAGCGCGCAAATATTCACACAAAATTGTACTATAATATACACATAAAGAATATCGACAGATATATCTATATCGGAATTTTTTTACTCCCTAATATCGTATCGACATCGGCCCCCAAAAACTCATCGGTCGGGCTAGCAAAAACCATGCATTTGGCAGTATTTTACAGTAAAATGACATATAATGTGACGTTAAAATATCCAAAAACCACTAGAACAATGTTATATATTTCGTTGACTTGTGTACTTACATTATCACAAATGTTTCCAAGAATGTTTCAATCCAGAGAAATAAGCCATTTTAACCAGGACACGGACCGTCCGTGCAATGCGATTACCCTCGATTTTTATTTTGTAGAAACCATGGAAACACCAAAGAAGCTTTTAATATATTATGTGTTTTATTAGACAGGCGAACAACTGTTTGGATGCATTCATCGACAGAACTGATCAACACCGTTAGTCTTATTGTTAAAATCTCGTTTTCTTGAGTTACCGCAAGTGTCATGTTTTACCATGCCTAATATCGATCTAGCTTACTGCAGTGCGCAACAAGTGTCTCATAGTAGCCGCCGAGCGAACACATTGAGTAGCATTATAACATAAATTTCAACACACTCAAATGTATCTAGTATGATAAAACAGCGCTGCGTTACCTCACATACGCATGACTGGAAGAAGCGGAAGCGGTCGTCTGCGGCATAATAAAAGCTTCACGAAATCAAGGCATCATCAAGCTACGTCTTTGTTTTGCATAAGTGACCTCTAGTGCTGAAAAATTACTTATCATGGCTTTAAACCATTTACAGTTTTTCACCGTGTATGGTGTAACCATTAACATGTTTTTATCGTAGCATTTTTACAGTATTTTTCTCTAAATATTGCAAACATTTTTTATAGGGATGCACCGAAGTGAAAATTCTTGGCAGAAACACCGAAAGAAATTATGCCAATTATTAGTACCATTGCATTTATGGCTATGACTGTGTACTAACTTTACTAAAATCAAGGCATTGCAATTGCATAAATTAATATTATAGTTTCAAAGAATAAATCAATTACAAATTATGGCAATATTTATTTAGCACACTGCAACAATGCACAGTATAAAATAAAATTCATACTAAAATGTTTAACTTGACCCCACTCATGTGTACATTAAATAATAATGTACAGGCCTACAGAAAGGTTTTAAAATTAAATGTTCTCTCATAAAAACAAAGTGCATTTAGGTCAAGTGCATTTAAAAAGGACTACTACAGCAGTTATATTGAGGTCTTTCCGCCGTTGAAACACTGACTGAGAGATTACACCATATATGATACGTGACAGTAAGTTGTATCCTCAACACACCTTCAGATGTTTATTCATGTTTATTCTTTAGGAAGAGATGATTGATCGCGCTCATAGATGATCGCGTTCGCGCACGCGCGCGCTGCCGCTTGAACTGTGATGTGATCAGTGATGCCACATTTAAAGAGCGTCAAAACGGCTTTTATCGTTTGAATTTCGTGATAAATGTTGATCGATGTTGGTGTGGGAACTCAGATTGAAGTGTGTTCCATGCTTAAAACATGCCCACTGTTAAAGATTGCATTCGGAAACCGTTCGGTTTCACAGTGAAGTCTGTTCCTCTTCTCATCGAGAACATGAGCTGCTGCACTGAACAGCTCTCGCTGTCAGTGTTTGTGCATGGAGCAGACAAGTACTTGCGTGCCATCTTTGCCAGGTCAGGAAAGCAGCCGTGATTACTTCTCCAGTAGGCAAGAGGGTTATCACTTCTGGGGATGGGGACTTCAGACAGATCACCAGAGTGAGCGTGCTCAGAGGCTTTTTCCTTTTCTGTGCCGCGTTCCTATCGGAAACGATTGTAGCGATCGGAATGTTTGGATTTCAGGTGATAAATTAAACCTGACGTGGAGAAAGTCTTTGCAGATGCACCCCCTCTTGAAATTTCGGTATTAAATGTTTTGAAAAGCGCTGTCCGTGGGTGTTTCTCAGATATACTGAAATACGTCCACACCGCAGACATGTTGCTTCAGACAAGCACGTTCAGGTCGCGGTTTCTGTTTGCGTCATCACAACATTTTGGCCGTATTGTTTCGGTGATAAAAGTCTTTTGGCCGAAAACCGAAAATGCTCTTTTGGGCCATTATCGGCCGAAAATTTTCGGTGGCCGAATATTAGGTGAATCCCTAATTTTTTACAGTATAATTTTAAGTCCAAGCACTTGATTGTTTTTTTTTTATTGCAAAGGACATTATTTTTTATTATTTTTGAGAGTGCAGTTGTAACTAGTACAGTAGTTGAGTTTTTTTTTTTTTCCAATTCATGTATGTATTTATTTATTCAAATATAATTGCATTGATGCTTTTACAACACTACTGTGTAGACTGTGCTTCGTATGTGAATTATATGACTGCAAAGAATTGCTGGATGACTTGCTACTTTTGCATGCTGTGTGAAATGCTGTATTCCTCGGTACAAAGTGCTCAACTTGATCATTTATTAGTTTCATGTGGAATGAATGCATTGGAACTATTATCAACTGCAGTTAAATCTCTTGATTTATGTTTAAATTGCAAAATATTTGGAATTTTTGGAATTAAAAATGATTAAATCACTAGTTTATGCATCCAATGTAGTGAGGTCAGTCATGTGACACCAGTGTAACTGCTACGGTTTGATATATTTTGTGTATGATTTCTTTCAACAAACTCAAAGGCTCCTCTGTTTAGGAGAGCAGCTGAAAATCCTTGGGTTTGTACCGTGAGAGGTGCGTGGCTCTTTGATTTATACTCTTATGTTTTTACAGTGTCCGAGATCTGGAAAGATCTATGAAAGCCATTGTAGCAGCTGGTCTGTTTTAGACGGTCTGGAAATGGCATTGTGTAAGCTTAGCAGCCGCCCCACCTCTCCTTTTGAATGAGTGCCATTGTTTTTGGAAAAGCTCGAGCAAGTTCAGGTAAAGGAAGTGCGATATGAGAAGTTCTCGGGCCTTTAAAGGACACTGTATGTGCTTTGTGCAGTTGTGTATTTTTTGGTATATTTTATTTTACTCACTGTTTGTCTTCCATGTTGTTTTGCTTGCATCACTGCTTGTAAAGTTTATTGTGCAGATTCTGCACTAAGTTCCCGTTCTTCAGCGAAGGTCCAAAAGTATTGATTATCTTTGCCATTTATAGGCATGCAAGGATCTTGAATAGCCCATTGGCTCCTTATCAGACTGCGTTTATATCCTCTGGCAGGCGCACACGTGCTTGTAAGCGGAGCCCTCCTGTTCCGGCCAATCACAGCTGCTTAGGTGAAATTCTGGAGGGTGTCAGTCAGACCAATAAAACCACGTGCTGTGCTGAAGACTGTGTACATACTATCCTCTGTAATGGAATACTGTGCAAATGTCGGACCGGAGGAATTTACAATGCATTGACTTGCCGAATGGCTTGGATGAATGTGAGTATTTGTGAGTTGTTGTTGTTGTTTTTTTCATTTGATTGTCAAAAAATTATACTTCAGAGAAAAATTTCAAGCTGTCTGTTAGGCAGTTGCTCATTTGAGGATCCACCTCGGGAGCTGGATGAACATGAGTACTCGGAAAACACTGATAGAAAGAGGAAATTAAGTTATCTGTGCTTTGTTTTGCTCTCTCCGTTGAGACCATGCCATCTTGTCCACTGGTGAGCTCAGTCAGTGTCCGTTTTATTAGCAAGTGTTTCATTGAGGACTCATGTATGGAACATGGGATACTGTTCCAAAAAAAACATTTTTCAGGCTTATCTGCTTTTCATGGGTGAAGAATCTCTTTGAAAACAAACTGCTTGGCTGCTTTTCTAGCCCCTGGCGAGGGAATGGGCATAAAATGTGTTCTGTTCAGCATGTTCACATGCACGTTTCTATGCCATTTTATTTCTGTTTCCAGAAGAGATTATGTTTGTAATAATCATCAGAGCTGTAGTTTGACCTTCAGAATGTTTATTTTAATTTTTTGTATTAATCATTTGACATGACATACTATAATAGGCTTACTGCAGCAAGTAGTTTGTGTGTAGGAGATATATACACACGCATACATAAATATGTAACATTGTACATAAAATCTGAACAAATTCTTAACAAAATGGTGCTGTGACCCAGTTTGTTACCAATTCAGGTTATTAAAGCTTCTTCCCATCAATGTCCCCAGTCTCTTTTATGTAGGTTTCTGTGTCTCTCTTTGTGATAGCCTAGTTATTTTGGAATTACACCCTCACAAGTGGTTACTGCATACTACATAGGCTATTTAAGGTAAACTGCGTTTCCATTCGGCTTTGAAGATGCACAATTACTTTACAGAGTCAAGATGTCAATCTGTGATGCTTTGTTGTAGGGTTATAACTAGAGATGAACTGATGTATCAGCCGTCGATATTTATAGGCCGATTTTTGTTATCAATTTACAACCATCGGCATATCGGCTACAGCATGAAAAAGGCCAATATAACAAACCAATGGTTTTGTTAATGAATGTGTGAAGGCACTGAGCTGTATAATGTCTATTGCATAATCCAAGATTATAATGTAATATTCCTGCTGCGCTGCTGTCTGCATTTAATCAGTGTTGGGGAGTAACGGAATACATGTACCGGCGTTACGTATTCAGAATACAAATTATGAAGAACTGTATTCCGTTACGGTTACAATTTAAATAGTTGGTATTTAGAATACAGTTACATTGTTGAAATCCATGGATTACATTACGATACTTCTCGATTTCACGAGTTTATTCATTCTCTAAATAAATTAAGACAACTCCATACATTTCCCAGAACGGCCCAATATGAAAACGCGCAGTTTGCCTGATCAGTCACAATGGAGTCGGAAGAGGAGCAGCGGGAGCTAGAGGTAGACAACAGAGAACAACAGAGTCAGGGCAAGAACGCGTTTCTATCTTGGAAATTCAAATAGCATTTCACATTAAAGAAAGAGAATGGAGAACGAAATATAACTGTGCAGCGTGTCAGTGAAGACGGTCTGTACCTTTCTTTCACTTAAGAAAAGTTGTGCACTTTTTAGCAATTTTTATTATTTTACTATATCTCTTAACTATAATTTCATTATTTTACTCAACCAACTAATTAGTGGCTTTCCAATAGGTTACATGCACTTTTCACAATCCATGACGAAGCTGATCAATTGAGATTTTGCATATTGTTCTTTAAACGTTCTTTCGTGTAGTTCATACAACCACCTTACAATATTTCAATAACACAATTTATTTTGTAGCTATGCTTTGCTCTGCACAACAAAAAGGTAATTGTGCTGGTAAATCCCGAGTTTCGGTCTGAGTGTTGTTCCCGTTTTCTTGTTCTTGGTTTGTTTTTCATCTGTGTTTTAATAAATGTGTGTTATCAGAATCACCTTCACTCTTTCATTTGACATTATGGCTAAGTCAAATTGTCTTTAAAAGTAATAACCAGACAAGAGACAGAGTTATTTGACATTCGCTGAAGTCTGGGTTTATCTTAAACTGCTGCTTCACATATATTAGCAAGAGTTGTGTGACAATGAGCACGATCTCATGAGACGCTACAATAGGCTTGTATACTAATAATACATTAATAAGGACTGTTTTCTTGAACAAAAATTAAATATTTCAAGTTAAATTCACAGTATAAGACAAGAGGCTAACAATGTCAAGATCAATATGTGTATAGCCTGCCTGACACGGTATTTTCACAGACTAATAACACGTCACGTCTCTGGTATGACTACAATATTTAAAATAACATATGCATTAGTTATATTCTTACTTTAATATACAGAGCAATCCCTGCAGTGCAAAGTTTTTAGGTTAACTATAGAATAGACTAGTTATAGTGTGTGTCGCTCACGCAAGACTCACAACGGGGGGCGGCACTCCATCGTGATGTCGGTCAGCCATCATCGGCACAGCCTTAGTGGAAGTAATCAAGTATTGAGAATACGTTACTCAGATTGAGTAACATAACGGAATACGTTACAGATTACATTTTTGTAATCAGATGGAACCCAGTCATAAAAACAGAATTTACTGCATAACGTGGAATGTCACGGAATTTGTCAAAGTTTTGATGAGTAAATAAAACGTAGGTCAGTACACTTAAATCAAATCGCGATATATATATATATATATAGACACTAGTATAGACACTAGTATATATATCTATATATATATATATATATATATATAGATATATATACTAGTGTCTGTGAATGCGCAATGCTGCAAAAACGCGTTGTAAATAGAAACCTTTGATGCTCTTCACAGAGCGTTTGAAAGCAGTGCCTATCAACGGGTGCCAGTTTGACCCAGTACTGAATACTACCGGTACTGCAGAAGGACTGGTATTGTTACTTTTTTAAAATGTACATGTTCTGTTGAGGCACAGTATTTGTAGCCATTGCACGTGGTTAGAATTACCACTACAAAATGGTACTAGAGAACATATAGGGCATGTTTTGTTCACCACTAACCAGTGTGCAGAACGTTTTAAAACCTAAAATTGATAATTTCAGTGTATTTACATGTACAGCATATTGCTGCCAACTGTCAAAAATCAGCTCATAAAAACCGGATGATGCAAGAACCCTTTTGCGTCAGGTTTTGAATCAATGTTTTCTCCGAAATTGTCATTAAAATGGACAATAAATCAGCCCGGTTAATTGGCATAAATTGATGTGTGCAGAAGCTGTTTTCATGAGCTACACGGTTATAAACAACAATCTGTGTAAGATTATGCATATAAGCACACTCAGTTGCACTTATATTTTATGCTAAAAGAGTGACTTGCAAATTAGGAATACTACAACAAAGCTTTACAAACCGAGGGACACAGTAACATGAGACGTGCTGCAGTAAAAGGTTGCAGAACTGCTTAGAAAAGTCCCAAATAGTACAGACAGAGATGTGCGCAAGACTCTGTGAGACCACAGAAAGAGAACTGAGAGGGGTTAACAGTAAGTGTTTTAATAGTTAACCGTGAGTCAAGTCTTTAGAAGTTTCCTGGTGGAAATACCTTCAGCTGTTCTAATAAACATATCTGCAATAAATTAACTAACTAGACTATAAAAAAGTTTATACTATTAGGGTCTTATGTTTCAAAACTGTCCTTGTACAGACTCTGCACATGTGTGTTCAGGTTGGAAAGCCAAGCTGTTGCTCAATTTTGTCCATCAATGTTTTGCAGTGAGGCTGGAGTCCTGAGCTCTTCTGTTGGGAGACATCGCTCATACTGGAGGGAGGAGCCTAATGCCTCAGAAATGTGAAACTATCAGTTACTGCAACCCCACCCCTTACCGGGAACCACGGTTACGAGCCTCCAATCCGCCATCAGTCTGGAGGTAATTAGTACTTACTGCACTCAAGCCTATACATGACATCACACATTTTGAGGATAATTTGATGGTAATTCACTCACTTACATTTGTTTAGATGGATTGAATCCACTTTGGTTTCTGCTGTTCATTTCCAGAAAAACAACATAAACTCTCTTTCATCTGTTCATCATCATCACGGATGTCAACCTCCATCAGGGGTGTTTTTCATTATTTTGTTTGGACACGACAGCCAACATCAGCCCTCAGCGAAATGTTTTTGTAACAAAAACTTTAAAGATGTTTAGAACATGTATATAGAATTTTCTGCTGAGCAGTGACGGAACTGTTAACACACATTGAGCCATGGTTCTCATGCTGACAATTTCTGACCCCCATCTTACTATGGCAAACAAGTGTTGCTTTTAGCATCTTGTGCTGTCCAGAGGGTGGAGAAAAACAATCTGTATGCGTGAGATCTGTTCGTGCCTCGTCTTTAGTTACCCCTTTTCTCGCTAAGCTACGACCACATAAGCTATAGTTTGCGACGACACATGAAGTGTGCAGACCCAGATGCTCAGCCTTTTCTGTAGGAAGAACAGTGTTACAACACAATTGGAGCAAAGTACTCTTCATAACCGTGACCTCATCCTTGTTCAATTTTCTTCCCCCAATCAGTTGAACAGGTCCTCTGGCAGGCCCCTTATAGAGGAAGTCATGAGCGTTTACAAGAAAAGGGGAGCAAACAAATCTCCTATAAACCGAAGCAGTGTGCAGATTCCACTATGAGCTCATGTCATCCTTTACATTACTCATTCTCATGTTTTGCTTTTCACTTGCGGGTATTTGTTTTCCTTTTACATAATGCTGTTGTGCTTTTTTTGCCCTTAAATTGTCATTAGCTCACACATGTGTTTTGGCCCATGGTCTTAAGGAAACTCTGAGTTGTGAGTGCAGTGAGGGCAAGGGCTGGGCGGCAGCTGTATGTTGTTGCCAGGTTGTGTAATGAGTAAAAATCAGCATTTGAGCGCCAGATAGGAGCTGGCGTGCCTCCAGGGTAATCATACTCCTGTCCAGCAATGGTGCTGCAGTGTGTTTCTGTGCAAACTGGGAGGTTCTTTAGCGATTTTGAAGTCATTGGTACAGTGCTACGGTCTCTTTTATGTGGTATTTTGTCATCCATCAATACAAGTGTCAAAGTAAATGTTTTAACTTGTATCATTTCATGAACAAAGGGGGGAAGCCAGCTATCTAAATTGATTAGCTTTTTATTTCAGTGGTGACATTTTAATCAGACTACATTGTCTTTTGTGTCTTGTCAAGTTATTTCCCACTGTTGAATTGATGTACCTCTAAAGTGAATCTACTATGTTTAGCACAATTTTTTGTTGTTGTTGTAAGAACAGGAAGTCAGGGTTGCACCAGGAAATGTGAGTGTCCCCATATCCATGGACAATCAAAGCCACTCTTGACATGCCTTTTTATCCAAGACACCAGCTCAACCAAACGAATCTGACCTTACAGATTGGCCTCTCCCGCGGTTTTCCACAAAGGAAGGTTGGCACAGGAGGAGATGTGCAGGGCTATGCAAGCTTTCCAAGGACACCAAATGGTATTCTCTCTTCTCAATGGACATGGCACTTTCCATGTTTGCCATCCAATAAATGGCTGCAACCCACATACCTCCCCCCTTTTTGAGCAAGCTTGCCGCCTCCCACTCTCACTTTGGCTCTGAAAAAACCGTCCACACTGTCCGAATGCCATCCCATGTGGTCACGTGAGAATCCCTAGTACCTCTTTATCAGGTCTGAATCTGCAGTGGAAGAATGCCTTATATGCACTTGTGTCTTTTGAGAGTTCAGTCCTCCCACACTTAGATATTGCTATTGGTGGTGCCGCAGGCTTGTTTGTAGGGCAGCTGTGTCTGTGTCAGCTGAGTGCTTGTGTTTGAGCCCAGCTGTGTCTGGACCTGGGTGGCTCTGCTCCCATTATGTCACCCTAAGGGCCAGAGGGAACAGCTAACCCTTGTGCTCACTGTGAAACTACTTCTGCTGGAGGTGTTATTTGCCATTTTGCATGTTTTACAACAAAAAGGATCATCTGATCCAAACACATTCCTAAAAAGACTTTTGAGTTTCCATTATTTTGCATCATTTTAGTATTTACAGCTGACATGCTTCAACAAAATGCACTGTTATAATGTTATGAATTGGGCACAATAAAAAAATACTTTTTTGGTATTGAGTTTGCTTCATTGACTAGAGACATATCCCCAGCAGTATCCCCAGCACTTTGCATTTTGGATGTCTTCCTAATCAAAGACACCTGATCAGATCATTAGTAAAGACTCCAAGACCTCAGATAAGAGACATAGGATAATCGATAAGTTCCATTTGACAGGGTCCCTACGCACTGTTCACTGCTCCCTACTCCCTGAGCACGGTATATCAATTGAAGTGGACTTTGCTGACAATAATCACTCATTTGAAACGCCCTGCAACGTCATCAAAGAAAGGCAAAGACGGGGTCGGCGCAGATTATGATATAACATAAATTAGTATTGTAATTTACTTTACTTTCAAATTTAAAACCATATAATAAGTATATACATTTACAAAACACACAGTATGTATCTAAAAAATATAATCAAAACATTAGTTTTGAACACATTTGAAGCTGCACCTGTCATTCAATATGAAAATACATTTTGATTTGGTTAACTATGTATAAATGTAGGCTATTCTTAATCAATGGTCTGTGTAGCGGTCTCATCTCGTGCGCTTTCTTTCCCAAGCGCAGCTGCATAGTAAACATTCCTGAGGTAAATAAAGTAAAATATAAAAAAATGACAGCCCTCAGCTGCTTCTCAACACTTTTAATTTGTTTACATAGCCTATTCATAAAATATAATATGCGAATGTAATTTTGCCATAACCATTTATAAATACTCTAGTTCGAATGCCAAAACTCTTTCGACGGCTCTGCTCCATCGTTAGTTCAGACAGGTGATGCGACGCGCAATGACAGTTGGGTGTTTTTCACTCTCCACTTCCTGTGAAATGATGTATCGATGTTCCCTTCTTCCCTACGCCGTTCGCAGTACCCTTCGAACTGAACATGTTCGCTCCCTTTGGATTGGAATCTCACTTGAGATGGCGGAATACCCATATCTGAAGTCCACTTCACAGTCCACTTACGGTCAAATGGAACGCACCCATAAAGTTGTGGGTACTCTAGAACCAGGGTTGGAAACCACTCAAATAGTTCAACTGAAAATGAAAATGTCACTTTACTCCACCTCATATGTTTAGCAGAACTTGGCCCATATTTTAAATCTTCTGAAGCCATACTAGGGGTGGGTAATGTGCCACAAATCTTGGTAACACTTAAGAATAAGGTTCATTGATAGTTAACTACATTAGTTAACTTGAACTAATAATGAACTGCACTTAAAAAGCATTTATTTTTCTTTGTTAATTTCAACATTTACTAATACTTTATTAAAATCTTGTTAACGTTAATTAATGCACTGAACTAACATGAACAAACCATGAAACGGCTGGATTTTTAACTAAAGCTAACAAAGATTAATAAATACAGTAACAAATGTATTGCTCATGGTTAGTTAGTTAATACATTAACTAATGTTAACTAATGAAACCTTATTGTAAAGTGTTAATCGTGGTATGAGTAATTTTATTTCACGATAACGATATAGATCACATTAGTTATTTTTTTGCTTTTAAGCTTTTTATGATATCAAAATTTGATGCCAAATTTCATAATTCTTATCACCATTTTCAATATAGTAAAAAACCTAATAGTAGCCTAAAAAAACACTCAAGCTTACTGAAGACAAGTAAAGCATGATAAAGAAATAGCAAAGAAAACAAACTACAATAGAACAAAGACGTAAATGAAATAGACCTACCTGAAAAACTTCAAGCACTAGAAATAAGAACTGCATAAAATGTAGAAAGTAATCAAATGTAGAAAAAATAACGCAGTCTTTGTAGTGTAAATTTAAATATACATTATACAAATATACATCAACACACCCCACGCCGCTGCCATAACACCATACACACACACCCCGATACATATACAATACAATCATGCATTGCACTGTAGGCACTACTGTTACGAACCCCGCTTTCAAAGTGCTCGTTGGGAAGGGGGCAAGCAACATAAAAGGACAAGGGGACAAAAAGGCAATTTAACTATTTATTGATACCACTGCACTCACGTGTCACCGTTTAGGCAACTGGTGAAATGAATCAAAATCAACTCACTGACATAAATACTCTTAAACAAACAAACAAAAACAGAACAACAAGAACAGCAAAAGAAACAGATAAACACAGGTTGTCAGCTAACGTTACCGGCTTGACATCAGGATGCACACAAAGCTCGCGCAGCCCATCATCCGCAGCGGCCATAGCTTATTTCACATAGAATTTTCACGCTGGGCCTTTGGGGCGTTGTATCACTACACATCAAAATTTGATTGGCTGATGACCCACGTCAGTCAAAGTTATGATCCAATGGAAAATAGCAGTTTCAACTGAAGGCTTGCTATTCTGCTTGTGCTGGTCCACGGAGCTGTGATGCGTTTAGATGATGAAAATACAGCTCAGCCTCAAAAAAGAACCACGTTCTTTCTGGAAATATAATTGTAACGTACTGAAATAGAGAGTAATTGAATTTAGATACGTTCAGACACACATTAATTTAATTATGAAAAATATATATATTTGATTTTGACAGGGCCAGCAGAGAAGCCCCTGATGGCCCTGACAGCCCACCACTGCAAATACATGTCACTTTGACACATAGGTATGTGTATTTAACCGCCCAATTAGGCGGCAAAAAGCACTCAGTTCGGTTCTCACGCACTTTGAGCAGTGGCTTCATGTCACGCATAGGGTTGGGTACCGTTCACATTTTAACCGGTATCGGTACCGGTACCCAACGGTACCTTTTTTCGGTACTTTTAGGATGTTTACATAAATAACTGTAAAGAACCTGTAAGTCAGTTATAAAAGTGTTATTGCCATTATGCCAGAGCTGCCCTGTTCGCTGTCTGCCATTGTCTGTGATTTTTGATTACTGTAATATTTACTAGTAAATAGTAGGCTACTAGGTACATAATTTAAATAATAAAAACAACCATTTTATTATTATTATTATTTTTTTAAATTTAATTTCTATGAAAAGATTTCCCACAAATGATGTGTTATGTATTTTCTGGTAATCAAATGAAGACATAAATTGAAAGATAAATTAAATGAATGTTTTAATTTAAAAAAATTGTCAAACAAAGAGCTGCACAACTGAGCTTTATATGGCTAAAATTAAAACATGAAGAAAAATAAAGTTGATCATTTATTATTATTACATTAGTGTACGGATTATTATTACATTGAGACGTATCTAAATTCTACTTTACAACAGTAATTTATTTGTCAAGTTAACCGAACTTTTATTTTGACGGGTTGCCATGATTCTGAGTTTCTGTGTGTTTATGATATGACGGTAGTTTTTCTCAAATGAAACGGTAAAATGCTCATGAAGTGAGACTCGGTGGCTCTGGAGATGACGTTTTTGTGCGTTCATGTCCTCATATGAGAGGCAGAGATGGAAACATGCGACCGTCACGCGCAATTCTGAGTGAGAGTGTGTGTGAGGTAAACCCATAGACTGTAAACCGCGTGTCTATGGCATTCATTCGCACAGAGACACGCATGATTTGTATTTAAATGGTCTTTTTACGGTTTAATATTCACAGACCCTCGTCTATATCACAATATGCGTTCTCAGGTACCGAAATTTGGTACCAATTGATTTAATGTGAATCGGTACTCTGTAGTACCGACGTAATTCGGTCGGTGCCCTTAAAAGTACCGAGTTCGGTACCCAACCCTAGTCACGCATCTATTAGACAGCGCTGAGAAACAGTCGCTCAAAGTTTAAAACTCAACAGTTTAAAATCACCTGTATTAAACTGCTATGCTTGAATGCATGCAAACGATAAGCTTTCATGATCGTGGAGCACAGGAACGCCACGTGAGCATAACCGCGATAGAGACAATAGTCGAAAATCTCTACCGGTTGACAAATTTCTACAGGTTAATCGTGTCTACCAGTATATCGCCCACCCTTAAGCCATACGATAACTTTTTGTAGTTTGAATGAATGGACTGAAGTTCTACTGGACCGAAATATTCATTCAATATGTATGTGCTTCCTTTAAATAGTAGTAGTAAAAAAAAAAAAAAAAAAACATTTTATCTTTCTTGCCATTTCTCTTTTATCTGCCAATTAGTGGAACACCTTGATTTGTTTTGAACTCCTCTTTTTTTTATCCCTTTTGTTTAGGTTTACCACCATGCACCTCAAGCCATACCCCAAACCACAAGATCAGGAGATACATCGGGAATCTGTGCACGATGGAACAAGAGGCCTCCATGCCGACCAGCAGGGAGTGCTCAGGAAAGAGTGGGGCGTTCGCCAGTCGTGTGGCCTCATGGGCTCATCTGGCAACGGCACAGCCAACCGGTGTCCCCTCAGTGTCATCTCCACCAACACCCTCCGATGTAGCATCAACAGTGGGAGCAATGCACCAACTAGAGTTAGTGGAGCCCGCAAGAGCAGAGCATCCTCTGTCACAACATTTACTAGTTCTTTAGTTCTGCTCTCGCCTTCGACTGGTTTGGAGAATGATGGCTCACTTAGGATTTACCAAGGGGAGGATGCGGAGGGATCTTTGGATATATGGGCCGTCATTAAACCTGGGAACACAAAAGAAAAAATTGCCATTTTTGCAGCTCAGAAGTGCGGCAATACTTGCAATAGTGTTATTGAAAACACCTCAACACCTCAAGAAACAGAAGCCATTGCTCCAGAGCTGCGGACGGTCTCTGTGAAAAACAAAGGCTGTTGGGATGGGGACTGGTCTGTGGCTAAGCGCAGGAGGAGGTCTGAAAACCCAGACAAATCGAAAAGTATAGAACCTCCTTCACCAAAACCTGAAATACAGAAAGTATCTCAACAAGAAGCCCTTAATGAGAACATCCATCCATGCCAAGAGGATGCTGTCAGGATGGAGGGAGAGGAGGATGAAAAGATTCTCTCTGTGGTGGAGATGGTGGCATACTTGGAGCAAAGAGCCAGCGATCAGCAGGTTAGCTCCAAACCTCCATCTTTACGAAGCACCAGCAGCATCACTTTGTCCAAAGTTGGAACCATCCCTCAGCCTGCAGAGCAGCTGGAGGTCCAGGAGGAGGAGGGCGAGTCTGTTCGAGTTCTGGATATGGTGGCCAAGTTGGAGTCACAGTGCCTGAGCAGACAAAGCCTCCGGGAAGGTGGAGGAGACCTCTCTCGAAGCAACAGCTTACGAAGGAAGGTGGGACGTGTGCTTCTTGCAGGGTCGGAGCCTTACCCGCTGCCATCACAGCCAGTGTCACCTACTTTCCCGCAGGACTGTAGAGCTGAGAGCGTCCCGCAGGAACATGGTAGTGATTTATGCAATCTGCGTTCCCCATCTAAGACCGTTGAGTTGACAGAGACCTTGCAGTGTGGTCTTGATAACTGCGCCCTCAAGGAGGAAGAAAGTTCTTGCATTGTAAGACCGGAAACTAGCACAACTGTTGAGATGGTAAATAACCTTCAGTCCTCGCCAAAGGACGCCAGCTCGGAGTGCAATGAGGAACAGCTACCAGGCATGTTGTTTTTTGCCAAATCTTCTCCCAACCTACCATCCTCATCAAAGCGCAGATCTCAGAACAAAGAGCCTTCTCACATCCAGGACCTTGAGCATTCTGTGGACACTTCGGTTTCTTTCAGAGAGGAGAGTATAGATGGACTTGTGGGTGAGCAAAATCATCAAAACTTTGAGGACACAAAGGGAGTAGAGACTTGCGTAGTTAGTCAGGAGCCTGTGCCTTTTCCGTTACGCCGCCTAGTGTCTCACGAATTCCTAGAAACTCGCTTCAAGATCCAGCTACTTTTGGAGCCTCAGCAGTACATGGCTTTCCTGCCTCACCACATCATTGTGAAGATCTTCTGCTTGCTGCCTACCGAGAGCCTGGCTGCCCTCAAGTGCACCTGCCACTACTTTAAATTTATCATAGAGAGTTATGGCGTACGGCCGGCAGACTCCCGTTGGGTTAGTGATCCCCGCTACAAAGACGATCCCTGCAAGCAGTGCAAGAAGCGGTATGACCGCGGTGATGTTTCGCTCTGCCGTTGGCACCATAAGCCCTACTGCCAGGCACTGCCATATGGCCCGGGCTACTGGATGTGCTGCCGCAGATCTCACAAAGACACGCCTGGATGCAACGTGGGACTTCATGACAACCGCTGGGTCCCTGCCTTTCATAGCATCAACATGCCAATTTACAAGAAAAACAGGGACACCGACGAGGACTCGTAGTGTGCCAGAACTAGTTTGAATGGGCTATGTGTTTTCTGTGCCTGCGTGTTGCCAATAAGCATGTGCGCTTTCGATGTATAGTGCTTACAACCAGGTTGCTGATACTAAGAAATTGCTGGGTCTCTGTACTTCTACTCTGCCAACCAAACCGCAGCTCTCCTGTCGAAAACCCTCCTCAGGTCTTTAATGTTGGTCTGCACTTTAACCTTTTAAGATTGAATTTTGCAGAGTTCTATCTGGGTACTGCTTGATGATTTTTACTTCGAGCAAGCATTAATGACTGACTTATTTTCTCAATCCACCCACCATTCTTTTTCTGTTCTTTATCACACACCCTGGCACTTCCTGCACTGATGTTGACGTAGCCCTGGCTTGCAATATTAAAACATGTTTGAGCATTAGTTCTGTTAATCTCCGTGTACTTGCAAACATGAACTCATTGGCCAGTAGGGAAACTTTGCGAGGTCACAATGAGTTATTGATATTTGCTCCATTTCCCCGTCTTCTGTTATCATCTCTTAGTATCTGGGATATTCGACTTTGAGGTTGTTCTGAGCCCAGATGTTTACATTGTACATAGCACAGAATCCTATATATCATAACAGTGATGAATGATGGCACGAGTGTGACGAAATGCATTTAATCTTAATATGGGGTAAAACGCCTTGTTCTTTTTATGCTAACTTTGTGTATATAGATATCTATGTAAAATGGTCGCTCTTGTTCTGCAGTGGGTCTCTTCTGATAAACCCCTGTGAACAGGTGTTGCATATTCTTCTCCGTTTTTAAGTATTGATATGTATGATGTATCGTTTCTTGACTAGAAACTTTTGAATGTGGGAAGAGAGTTTCTCCATCTTGACAGTAACTAACTGAACATCATCTGAAAAAAAGAAAAATTCATTGCAGTATATACTGTTTTCCAAAGTGTGTCAGATTTTTAAAAATTATTAATGACATTGCTGTGCTCTGCCTGTTAAGGCATTTTACTTCAATAAAGTATATCTTTAAGAATTTGTAACACATATTCTGCTTTCCTTTTTTTGCTTCTATGCTTGCTGCCAGCGAATTTGTGGGTTTCAATTGCACATTTGTGAGAGAAAGATATGGGTCAATAAAAAGCCTGCGTATTTCTGTTGGGTTGCAAACACTGTCTGAATTGTTACTGATGTTACTTTTTAAATTATGATTAGACTTACCTTGGCATTTTTTTTTAAATCACAATGGTCTTGGACATCACAGCATCACACTAAAGTTTTGTTACCACTGCCATATTAGAAATGCGTAAGCTGGTCTCCATATGGGGCTGGCCCATTTATTTGCAGAAAACATATTTTTCTTGATACGACTCAAGACTTGTCAAAAGTACTATTCATTTCTTTAGTATTTGACGCATCTTTAACTTTTTTAAATGCATAGTGTAGATCATTGAAACTATTCAAAATAATGTTTGGTGAAAAGGTTTGGAATACATGTCTCAAAGGAAAGGAACTATAATTGCACAGACCAAATACTACATATGTAACTGTGTATTAAAGATATGACGTTTTCAAAGACCGTATATACAGGAATAATGCTTCATTTCTATTGCATTTCAGAGAGGTATTCAGTTTAATAATTGAGGGCCTCTGCTAATACAAATAAAACATTTCTAAAATGAAAATAAGCATTTATTTTTTCAACAACTGAAGATGGTGAAAAAAAAAAATAAACCTGTACCTAAATCCCAAGATCAAATTGACAGACAGCCTCAGCAATGCTGGATATTTATGCCCAATGCAACGGTTGAAGAAATTTAAAGGGGAAAAAAGCTCAATTCATTTAATACAATTCCTCTTTAAATGTATAATCAAATAAAACAAGACAGCAATAATATTTGCTACTCTCTCAGACAGGTCCAGCAACATTTATACAGTAAGGTTCTCTGAAGAGCTGGTGAGAAGGTGCAATCCATCATTTAAACTCCAAAAGCGCAGTAAAATCTGTCCAACGAGGCTTTGAACGTACAATTTCTGCACCGATTCACAAAAATATTTGGCAATGTACACTGAATAAAGTTGACTGGTGTCTACAGTATAATGTGAGCTACAAAAGATCAAAAATGTAAAAGTAGTTCACTACACTCACCCATCCTGCAATAAAACCCAAAAATGTTGTTTCTGAGGAACACATGCTTCACTCTGGTTTCTAGCACACATTATTTATTCAGTATGAAAACTTCCCTTTATTTCCCCCAGCAGACAAGTGAGAGTGACAGTAATGGGGTGTTTGCATAGGCACACCCCGGTCTAACCACCCCCACATCCACCAGATCTCAGCGCTGCCCTGTGTAGGCGCGGAACCAGGATGTGACGGAGGCGGCCGCGGAGGAAATCATGCCCCCTGCGTTGCCAACTGGCTGGGACGCCTGCATACCGCTCTGGGAAAGATCCATAGGCTGGGAGGGGATGTCACAGAAGCGAGGACTTGGAACCGTTTCCCAGTCTGTGCCCAAGTCTGTTTCTTCATCCGTGACTGCCTCGTCTCCGCTCTCCTCCACAGGTCCAGCCTCCTCAGGTTCCACAAACTCCATAGAGTCTTCCAAGTCGGCGCTCACCTCAAACGGCCCCGTTCTATGCAGTGAACAAGAGTGAGAAACGATGACACTACCATTTAAACGTTTTTTGATTCCTGTGCTGAATTTTCAGAAGCCATTACTCTAGTCTTTAGTAGCTATTTTTCCATCTAAAGTTGAGAATTGAACTTACTGCATCAAAAATTTGCCAAAAAAAATAGCGTTTCCACCATACCATGTGTTCAAGAGAACAAAAGGGTCCCCCAAAGTGAATAATTAAAAACAAGTTTAAATGGGTAAATCCTCGATAAATATTTTTCATTCATTTTCTTTTCTGACGCATCAAGTTTTGTTAAAAACATCCTTGAGCACTTTTTGTGTGAAATCACATTTATTTTGTCCATTCAAAGTGTGCTTTCACTTTAATGAAGCGCAAGCAGTGCAGCAAAAATAGACTCAGTGCCAAAACCCGTTTCACTGCTGCGCCCTGCTCCCGTTGGGAATGCACTCAATGGTTAACATGCACACCGGAAAAATGACAGACGCCAATTGGCAAATTTGGCCAGGATGCCAGGGTTACACCCCTACTCTTTTTCCGAAGGACATCCTGGGATTTTTAACGACCACAGAGAGTCAGGACCTCGGATCTCATCCGAAGGACAGTGCTTGTTACAGTATAGTGTGCAACAAACGCTGTCATGTTATCTTGGTTTGGATGCCTGGTGTTTGAGAACGCAATCATGTAAAACGCTTCTGGGAGGTCATTATACCAAATCATTTTGATGACAGACTTTGGCTCAGGCTTTTCAGAATGATCACACCAAAATTTGAGATGCTGTGCGATGTGATTGGTCCGCTGGTTAGTGCAGTTATCCAATCACATCCTCTGTTGAGGCAAAGTCACTTGAGTGTTTTGTTACGCATCAAGGGATTTATTCAGTAAATCATAGTTTATGCGCACGTCTTAGTGGATAAAAACCTCAATTGAGCACATACTTTATTTATGTATGTACATTTTCTAAATGTATGCGTATCTTGGCATTTACATCCAGCATTTTTGAAATAATATCAGACCTGCCAACCTTGAAGAAACTTTATGAGTATACCCCCCACCCCCCCCCCCCCCCCCACCGCGGGCCCCCAGCGGGCCCGATAGCCCACCGCCAATGTACGCTCCACCGTTGTCCACCCACCAGTAAGTAATCTATGAGATACCTAACACTAAAATACATAATATACACAATATACTTTCACCAATTACGATTTATTAGCTACTCTATAAACAAATACAAGTAGACCATAAATGTTATACAGTTACTGCACACCCATTATTGTGTTCAGGATATTATATACAAAAAAGACTGATGATGGTTAAACGTCATACAAAAATAGAACCAAAGACAGATTAAACACAAATAGTAAGATTAATAACAAACTACCGTATTCAATAGCAAAAGTGTTTGTTTTCCAGTAGATGGCAGCATTCTTCCACTAAACTATGGCACATTTCATATTTTCACAATGAATGAAAATGAGTAGTAGATATTTTATTTGAATTTGACATAAAATGTTGCTATTATATAAATAGACTATTATTACTAATTTACATGTACATTTAATTTAATATTTAATCAAATTAAATATGAATTTTAATTAATAAATCAAAATGTATATAATTTAACACAACTACACAACTGTAGAGTAAAAACATTAATAAAAAACTGATATTCCATGCGTTTAAAAAAATCTGACAAGATTAAGGTAAAGTCACACTGTCTGGTGCCTCTCTAGACAACCCAGCACAATTGTTAGCATAAAGTTTAAGGTAAAAATAACTGCCATTCATTTACTAGTATCTTAATACTATGCAATTAGATAAACTGTTCATTCATTACATCACTTTACCTCTGTCTTTATCCCCATTTTCCATCTTCCCTGCATCAGAGGGCTTTGTCTTTTTTATACTGTAGGGTATAGGCTATGGCAGACTATAATGCTAATTTATAATGTGTCATGTGAATTCGACCATCTGTCACAATCAGGTAACTTTTTGTCTACTGGTGCGAGTTAAGCACCCTCAAACGAAAGCAATGCTTTCTACATTGAATGTGGCAAGACGCGACGCAACACAACACAACCGTTACGTTAATTCATTTTATACCAGCAGGTCAAACAAAATCATACAAGAAAAGAATTATGGAGATTTGATATTACAGAAACGCCAACTCTATTCATTCACTAAAATTCGCTGAAAGTCAACCGCACAACTGTGCAACGTGCATGTTCACATTTTAATTATCCATAACAACCCCAAAACTTGCCCGCTTGCCTTGCACATCTGCTAATAAACGATGGGCAAAGTTTTTCGACTACTTTTTTACCTTTTTTTTTGTTGCTGTGGATGTTATTGAGCTTGTAGAAGTTTAGCTCTTGTGTTCTTCTGAACATCTCGCGCTGCCATTGCCCGATGCCATTTTTATATCACTCCATAATCTGTCTATGTTTTAAATGCCTATTCCCCGAGTGGTAGGCTACAACGACTGGCTGTTTTAAAATATCTACGAGAAGTAACTTAGCCTAGGCCTCCATACTGACAGCTTGGCTCATAGCTTGCAGGTTTGCTTAGTGCACTGTAACAATATTTAAGAATGCATATATTTTTTTTTCCATTTGATCAACCGCCACTCGCCCAAATTTAAAATATATTTTTTCGTCAAGTCATCCGCGGCTGTAACCGCCAACAGCGCATCTCTGTGAGGCGGTTCAGCCATGGCATGCACGCTGCAGTTATCCGGCCTGCCTAGCTTGCTTGAAGCACTGACTGAAATGAAACGAACGCGCGCGGCGCTGGCTCGAAGCATTTGCCTAGGAGGGGCGGGCATGTAAGCGGAGGGTTAAAATGAAGCGCTCTGATTGGCCGAAAGCTTTTCACTCCACTTTCACGCGGTGGCTCAGCAGCAGAGTCAACGTCATAGATTGCACTGAAACCGGCGAAATGCGAGATGCAACAAAATGCGTACATAGAGAGCAGCGAATCGTACAAGCGTACCAAAGGGTCAAAATGCGTGCCGAGTACGAAAAATGCGTACATGTTGGCAGGTCTGTAATATGATCATGAATAGTGGGCTATAACATACATGGACAACCTGAAACTACATTGTTCTCGCTAAGAAATAGGCCAATGTAATTTCCCACCTGCCGAGGTTCTTGTTTGCTGGAGACACTAGAAACATGATATTCCTCAAAGTGTGGTGAGGATGAAGCAGCTCGCTGTCGACATGCTAAGAAGAGAGTATAAACATGAGTTATGTGGAGAATATGACTTCTCAGATGAGTGTGATCAGTTTTGAGAAGTATGTACCTGTGAGAAGCAGAGGTGCAGGATGTTGGTGTTGAGCTTGTTTACGGCACGGGTGAATCGGTAGCGAGTCAGATTATCACCGCAGAACTCACTGCAGTGAAAACAAAACAGAACACAGAAACTTAGACGTCTCGGAGCTGAACAACCCTAAAAAAAGAAACTTAAATACTGAAGATTTTCTTGTCCCATTCTTGTATAAAAATACAAATGCTTTGAGGGTTCAAACTGAAGGTTTGACAAGAAGCATGCGGCTGTAACCTGTTGCACAACTTTTTTGGAAGGTTGACGTCCAGAATATGAGACAGGATATTGACGAGCTGTGTAGCATAACAGAGGGCGGCACTGATGGTGTGGGCCGGGTTGATGTGGTCCAGCTCTACACAAAAAAGAAAGGTAACACTTTACAATATGTTTTCATTTGTTAACATTAATAAATTCTGTAAAAAATATGTTGCTCATTGTTAGTTCATGTATAAACAAATGAGACCTTACTGTTAAGTGTTACCAATGATTGTAATAATGATTTCAAAACAACATGTTTAATAAGTCTAATAAGAGGTTTTTCCGTTCATAAAATTACTTCTATAATGTCAGAACGAAGCATGCCAAAGATAGTGTGTTGACTTATGAGAGGAATTAAATGTTTATAAATCAAATCCATGCTGTACTTTTCTTAAACCTAATGTTATTTCCAGTCTTTGTATAATGAAATATAATTTTCACTGAAACTCAACATGTCTAAAATATGGTAATAGCATGGTTACTGAAAGCATTAAAACATATTGAACATTGAAATTATTCCATTTGAAAAGGATAAAAATATATTTAGATCAAATTGAAATGAACAAAAATAGATTAATTGTGTTAACTATGACTGCACTGAGATAACATTTGGTTGGTTGGCGTTTTAACACCACACACTAAGTAACAAGTTGAAAAACTATAAAAGAGTGAATTAAAACATATTTATATATATATAGACGATCAGGCATAACCTTATGACCTAATATTGTGTTGGTCCCCGTTTTGCTGCCAAAACAGCCCTGACCCGTCGAGGCATGGACTCCACTAGACCCCTGAAGGTGTGCTGTGGTATCTGGCACAAAGATGTCAGCAGCAGATCCTTTAAGTCCTGTAAGTTGTGAGGTGGGGCCTCCATGGATCGGACTTGTTTGTTCAGCACGTCCACAGATGCTCGATTGGATTGAGATCTGGGGAATTTGGAGGCCAAGTCAACACCTCAAACTCGTGCTCCTCAAACCATTCTTGAACCATTTTTGCTTTGTGGCGGAGCATTATCCTGCTGAAAGAGGCCACAGCCACCAGGGCATACCGTTTCCATGAAAGGGGTGTACATGGTCTGCAGCAATGCTTAGGTAGGTGGTACGTGTCAAAGTAACATCCACAAGGATGGTAGGACCCAAGGTTTCCGAGCATCACAATGCCCCCGCCGGCTTGCCTTCGTCTCATAGTGCATCCTGGTGCCATGTGTTCCTCAGGTAAGCGATGCACACGCACCCGGCCATCCACATGATGTTAAAAAAAAAACGTGATTCATCAGACCAGGCCACCTTCTTCCATTGCTCCGTGGTCCAGTTCTTATGCTCACATGCCACTGTTGGCGCTTTCGGCGGTGGACAGGGGTCAGCATGGGCACCCCGACTGGTCTGCGGCTACTGGCCCTAGTCAAACTCGCTCAAATCCTTATGCTTACCCAATTTTCCTGCTTCGAACACATCAACTTTGAGGACAAAATGTTCACTTGCTGCCTAATATACCGCACCCACTAACAGTCAGAGGTCACAATGTTATGCCTAATTGGTGCTATATATATATATTAAAGTTTGCTTTGGATAAAAAACGTGAAATTAAGTATTGTTAGGAAAGTTAGGGTTGACTGTTTAAGATTTCTTTAAAAGTGTTTGAGAAGTAACAGTGATGATCTGTGAATTCTGTACCTGGCCCCTGGTTTCCACTCTTCTCCTCCACCCAGCTGTAATAGGCTGAGCAGTCTCCATTACTGGGAAGTGTGACGTGTGGCCCAGTGATGCTGATGCTCGTCTCTCCATTCTGATCGTCCCAGATCCAGCGTCCTGAGTGATAGGTGGTTCGCCTCGCCTCTGCAAGTTCACTGACAGTGCTGGAGGTCAGAGCAAGATCATACTCAGCCACGACTGGATCCGCTGGGTCCCTGAAGGATACAAACACTTGAGATGATGACGCACTCAAAAAGCGGCCTATCAAGTTTAGTTCATGATCATTTATCAATGCCAAGTGATAGTACGCTACAGTGTCCGTGGAGCAACCAAGTGTAATAAAGTGTCCGACTCAAACGGCACATTAATTAGCGAGAATTCAGTATGATTTTTTGAGGTTATGGTGGGTATATCAGGTGGAATAAAATATAAACTATTGTTCAAAAGTTTAGTGTCAGTAAGATTTTGTGTTCACAATGTCATTTTGTGTTCACCATGGCTGCATTTATTTGATCAAATTTTAATTCATTTTAAAAGAACTGTTTTCTATTTGAATCTATTTTAAAATGTATTACTGATGTAATTTTCAGCCGGTCTTCGAATTACTCCAGTCTTCAGTGTCACATGACCCTTCAGAAATCATTATAATATCCTGATATATATAATATTATTTTTTTGTAACAATGTAAATGTCTTTACTGTCACTTTTGAACAATTTAATGCATTCTTGCTGAAAAAAAGTATTAATTTAGTAAAAGTACTAATTCCTTTAATAATATCTTACTGACCCCCATTTTTTTATTAATACAGTAATGTGTTATTTGCGATAACCCCCTAAAACCCCATAATAAGCTAATTAATAAAGATAGTTGATATAGGCCAGCACTGAGGTGGATTCAGCTCTTGTCATGTCAGAGAGAATTAATGCACCGTTAATGCAGTATCAGTTTTTGCTTTCAGTTTCAGGGAATAATTGACTGTTTAAAGAATCGGCATAAATCTTATGAAAAGTTTGCAAATGACTGATATTTTGGATGAAATTTCTATGCAACGTGACATTTTTCTTCATCACCAACTCCATCTTTGCACACAAAATGATAGAAAAAAAGTTTCTAATTTCCCACAATAATGAAACTAAGTAAATAAGTAAATAAATGATCAAATAACTAAACTACATCCACCTCAGCACACGATAACATAGTGTATCTGTGATCTCACGGGCTGGCGATAGAAAGATATGACTATGGAGCATATCGTTAACACTACTCCTAAACCTACGACCATTCCAGACAGCATTGCAACAAGCTCAGCTAAAATATTCATCCACATGTATTGTATGTTTATGCATATATTTTGATGTTGTTTAGAGTATATTTATGCTCATCTGATCTGCTCTGACCTGCTGCCCTGCTTCTCCTCCTGGATGTTGAAGATGTGAGTGGTGAGCTCCAGGATGTGCTCTCTCCGCACCTCAGCCAGGGCCTCCAGCCTCCCCTGCATCTCTTTGGATCTCTTCTCCAGGAGCTCGCCCAGACGTTGGTTGTGCCGCTTAATTTTGTCCCTCTTTTCCTGATGTCGGCTGGCCCTCCGCTGCAGTCGCTGCCCTTCCTCCTGGGAACGCAACAACAGCTCCCTGCCTAAAGTGAAGCAAAATAGCAATGAGATCTAACAACAGACTGCTATTTTCTATTATTTTCCAGCCTTTTACTACTTAACGGACAATCAAAAGATAATTCACATACGAGTACCACAGCTCAATGTAATTTATGCATGTTCACACACTTTTGTCATGTTGTTGTGATACTCACCACTCTTGACTTCTTCATTGCTAATGCAGATGGCCTCTTTGAGTTGTTGGATTTTCATCTTGCATGACATGACTTTCCACCTCTGTGTTGCACAAAACACACAGCCATGATGGTGAGAAAGATCTTATAGGATCATCTTTTAACTAAATTTGTGCACTTGAAACATGAACAAAAATACTTACAAGCTGGTCTGCCTCGACTTTCTTGTCCATGGCATTGATGACTCTGAAACAAAAGGAAAATTCAGATTTGAGTATTATCAGTGCACGATGTTGGATTGTGCATCACATGATGCTGATATCATACCTCTGTTGAAGATTCTCCTTTTCATTTTTCAGCTTCTGGAGTCTTTCAAGCTTTTCTGAATACCTGTTGGAAGAAATACAGTGAGAAATAGTGAGAACAGACACACAAATTAATAATGATACGGTCACATTTGGTAACATGACTCAGCTAAACCTTGGTCAACACATTTGGCATGTCAAATATTACCACAAAGTTTCTTTAAAAAGACTTAAATAAGCCATGACAACACGTTTAATTGTGAACTTAAAACATATTTAAATAGGCACGCCATTGACATCTCACAATAAATGAAATAGACAGCTGAAACGTGAACCTCTGTTGTCTAACAGTTTGTTTACAAAATTAGCAGTTAGCGTGTTAGCATGCTATGGCCATGAATTAGCGAAATATTACTACAAGTGTCTTCACAGGATTCATATAAACCATATAAATCAAGGGGGAACGTGTGTTTAAATAAAATAAACAGATGCGAAATGGATAATACTGAAAAATGATAACATGCTAAACTGCGTTAGCATACAGCGTAAATAATAGAGGAAAGGGAGATTAAAACACACCTCTCCGGATTTCTCCCGTCAAAATACACGAAATCCCCGTTTTGAATGCAACGGGCACAGGTCAGTCTCCGTCTGGCGGTGTTGCAGAGCGGACATCTCTCCACGGCAACAAAGAGCCCCTCTGCATCATCCAGCGCCTCCACCATGACCGCGGCAGCAGCGTTAGCGCACGCCGGTTGAAGGTGCTGCTGAGGCGGATGGGGTCGGGCGGGCGCCCGGGCCTCTGATCCAGACTCTGGATGCTCTTCACCAGGCCCCGAAGAACGGGGTTCGCCTGTTAAGGGACAAGCCATGATGATACAGGCTCTACGAAGAATAAAAGCCTATCAGAAACGTTCACAGTGAGATTTACATGATTTGTGGTGGAAAATACTCAAATAAAACTAGTAGTTCTGGTCCTAAGGTCTGTATAACCCAATGTGTGGGATGGCTGTCTGCCCTGCGCACCACGTGACGTATGTTTATGTATGTGCTGTCACGTGCGTGCTGTGTGGTGGTGGGGTTACTTGGAAAAATTTACCAGCAGCAAATTAGAATGATTTCTGAAGGCTCATGTGACACTGAAGAGTGGAGTAATCATGCTGAAAATACAGCTTTTCCATCACAGGAATAAATTCCATTTTACAATAAATTCACATAGAAAATAGTTATTTTAAATTGTAACAATATTTTTTATACAATATTACTATTTTTACTGTATTTTTGATCAAATAAATGCAACCTTGTTGATCAGAAGAGACTCTTTAAAAAACACACATGCATAGTATGCAAAGTTTATTTACCTGCATCAACAAATAGCAGTTCAACATGTACAAGAGGGACAAAACACAGTCATAACCGAAGAGAATGCTTTATGTCTCCATTTGAGGGTCCACGTAGGGTAAAGCTGAATATTTTAACAAAACATCTGTTATCTCAGCAACCCTCAGTAATGCAGACATTACAAAGTAAACTTAAAGACAATTAACAAAGCGCAATAACAAAAGTTTGATTCGATTATTGCATTCAAACACATGGATACGAAGCACATCATTATAGTCGAATATTCACATGCAGCATATGTCCGCGTAAGTGCAGTGCTTCTACTGCTTCCTGAACCCTTTTAGGATGGGGTAAATATTTTCAAAGGCTTCATAGATCTCTGCCCGCTCTTTCGCCCCTAAAACCATAATAACATAAATAGTTTTACAAGATAATTTCAATGCATGGCTGTCAAATATGTTTTATAGTTACGACTATACCTGTGAGCACAACTTTTCCAGATACAAAAATCAGCAGCACAATACGTGGCTTCACCATGCGATATATCAAACCAGGAAACAACTCCGGCTCGTAGCTGTAGGTGTAAAATGGTTGACAGTGGTTAAAGACAGATGTTACGAGGTAGTCAAGTCATATAGCCTAATATTGTTGGCCAGTAACCATCAAACTCATCTATGACTTGTCCAGACCTGCTGAACTGCTGGTGAGTGAGGACCAGGCCTTCTAAGCGTATAGGAAAGCAGACATCACAACTTCCAACCATGTTTTGGATTTTGAAGTCAAGGAATTTGGCAGGGAAACCAAGTTTCTGTACCACCCGAGCATATTTCCGTGCTGCAAGGCGAGATTGCTCCTCGCTGCTTGGAAAGATAAACAAAGGAAAAGGCAAATATAGGGTAAAAGACACATGTAAGACTATTTCTGAGCTAAGTCTGTCTGTTTTACAGCCGTGCTACCCTAATGCTTCATAGTTAAGAGTTTTGAATATATATATTATATGTGTACCTCTTGGCTCCAGTGCAGACCATTTTTCCAGAGCTGAAAATGAGAGCGGTAGTTCTGGGTTCACGGATCCTCATTATAACTGCAGCAAAACGCTATACATAAGCAAAATGTGGAGTTATGATAGTGGAAATAGATGGAAAAATTTACCTTAAACAAATTGTTCACCCAAAAATGGAAATTCCGTCTTTTTTCTTTTTCTTTTACCAATCCTTGTGTCAACAGTAGGGGTGTAACAATATATCGTGTCACAATATTTTGCAATAAAAATGCAACAATATGTATCGTGAATGGTTCACCCAAAATTACAATTACTATGTGAGGAAAATTTTTTAGTTTTGCAGAGTTTTAGTGTCAGGTAAATTAAGAAATGTAAGGAATGTAAGGAAGGCCTTAAATTGTGGAAGGTCAAATTAAGACTTTTTAAGACTTTAAGACCCGTGGAAACCCTGTACATTAAACAACTATATATAACGATGAATATGTATATTGTATAATAATGCAATGGGGGAATATTTGTGGGCCCTGATGCCAAATGTCTTTTGTTACCAGTAAAAAGTATAATAAATTCACATAAAACATAAAAAGTAAATAATTCTGTATTTTCAGCTTCAGAATCATGAATATTTTTATTCTGGTGTCAGCATTATCCTGTGCATTGGGTTACCAGCACAAAGTCCAAGCCTATTAATTTCCACCCCCAATGTAAGACCAAATTTAGCATTTTAATCAACAGTAAATTTTTTGCTAACCTTTTATCATGTGTCACCATATGGAGTATCGCAATAATATTGTATCGCAAGTTCAGTATCGAATCATGACATGAAGGTATTGTTACACCCCTAGTCAACAGAGTAAATAATGACAGAATTTACAGGAACTATTCCTTTAAGAAAGCGACAATGTTTGCCTATGATTAAATACAGTTCTATACAATGTTGTACATACAAACGTCAGTAGGAAAGTACCTTTGGGTTGTATTCAGCGTTTCGAGCTTGAAGTGCAATGGATTTGAGATCCAGAGGACAGGCAAGATTCACTGTTGACACAATATTCCTGTGTATAATCAAAAACTGGTTTGGAAATCAAGTCAACAGATGCATTTCTCACTAAAAACTAGGATCCAGTGGCTGCAATCACTCTTTACTTGTGCAAAGAATTCCATTTAAAGGTAACTAACTTTTTTTATATATTTTATATAATATATTTTTTTGGTGAAATTATGGAGTCAAAATATTTTTGCAACACTTGAAAAAGCTCTAGACCTATATGATGCCATAAGTAAGATGTTAAAAAGAATCTCAGATACACACTCTTCATGTCTCCCCTATAAAATGTCTTACTGTAATTGTGGGATGATGCCTGAACTCTCTGTCACTGGGGTCATGGGGGTCATAGGAGTCATGGGAGTCATCGGTAGACTGAACTGTGAGGTGTTTTGGGCAGAATTACTGGTGTCAATATCCGCCTCTGTCGACTCTCTCGGTGGACAGTCGGTGTAAACGCCACTGTCCTCATCCCTGCTAACATTCTCAGCCGGTGGCGGCTCATCCTGAGTGCTCAGTTCGTCAGGTAAGAAGCTCAGGTCCAAGTCCTCAGTAAGATCTTTCTCCCGGGAGGTTAAAGAGGACAGGAAAGAGGAACCCTGGAGCTGGGGAGCGGGACCCTGTAGGCCCAGATCTCCCTCAAAGATGTAATCAGAACCCTTAGAAGAACAGAAAATAAGTGAGAAATACATTAATGCAAGACCTTATTGTTAGGGAGGACCAAAATTCAAAATAATATAAATTTTTTAATCACGCAAATGACATTAAAACTGTATTAATTACTCATTTTAAATGTATGACTAGCGCAGCAATATTTAATTTGTCCTTGTCACATGCATTTATTACTGTATTTCTTTCTATATTTCATTATAAATGTTCTTATATATAATACATTTATGTAATAGGAACATGTGCATCTGAGTGCATCTCGATAATATTGATTATGTTTTCAGCTAACAAAGACTCACCTTACACAAGCATTTCAGCATTTCATTTTACAACTTACAATAGCCTGGTCAAAGTAATTTTCGAGGGCTGCCTCCTCATCCATGTTCCTAATGATCCATTGGACGAAAACGGATTTTACATCAAGTAAAGTTTCTCAGTCTCAGTGCTTCTTCTGTGTGGACGTGATCTAATTGGCATCAAGTGTGAAGCTACTCACAGAGGCGTGACAAATCATACTATCAAAACGTAGGAGTTAGTTCTTTCTAGTAGGCTAGTATGCAAAAATAAAATATTTTTGTAATAAAACAATTGACTAATTTATTGGCTTTTTCCGCTAACAGAAAACAACAACTTGAATTGAATATTAATATTTTCATGCAATGCAGTCTCCGGACGGTAGAGGGAGACAGACACAACGCTGTAAACAGTCACTTACGCGCATGAGCGGAAGACAAATGTTAAACATGCGAGGTGTGCTTGTGCATGAGCTGTCACAAATCATTTCAAACCATTTATAGTTCAATGTGTAGTTTTTCGTATATAGATACTTTGGCATGCTTAGAAAAAAAGTATATTATGAGTATTTTAAGCTGACGGAGGCTTGTGAAAAATCAACAGTCAATATATTGGTTCCATAGAAACATGTGGAGAGGGTTATGGATGCAGTTAAAGAATGCTTGAGGGATTTTCCTAAAGAAGCTCGAGGTGAGTTCACCGGCTGTCTTTTGACATAGATAGATAGAGTGAGAGTGAGAGAGAGATAGATAGATAGATAGATAGATAGATAGATAGATAGATAGATAGATAGATAGATAGATGTACACTATACATTTACAGAAAATACACAAAAAATATTTGTTGCACCAATATATATATATTTTTTACAGGGCTTTTCAATCTGTCACGGACCCCCCAAAATATATTGACTCACATAAGAAGGACTCCCGTCCTAAAATATAAAACAAATAAAATAATAATAATTATGTATAAAGACCCAATTATTACTGTAAAAAAGTTAATGTATTTTATTTTATTCATGTATTATTATTTCACTTAAATAAAATTGTATTTTAATACATTTGTTTAGTTAGTTAGATCAAGCTTATTTTTTTTAAAAAATATTTTCATATTTATTTAATACTCTACATTTTTCCACGGACCCCCTAGCACTCCCTTGTGGCCGGTTTGAAAACCCCTTGATTTAACAAAAAAGAATAAATGTGTGAATCTCACAAATATGTTATTTACCTTAAAATGTATATATATATATATATATATATATATATATATATATATATATATATATATATATATATATATATATATATATATATATATATATATTTATATATATATATAAATATATATATATATATATATATATATAAATATATATATATATATATATATATATATAAATATATATATATATATAAATATATATATATATATATATATATAAATATATATATATATAAATATATATATAAATATATATATATAAATATAAATATATATATAAATATATATATATAAATATATATAAATATATATATATATATATATATATATATAAATATATATATATATATATATATATAAATATATATATATATATATATATATATAAATATATATATATATATATATATATATATATATATAAATATATATATATATAAATATATATATATATATATATAAATATATATATAAATATATATATATATATAAATATATATATATATATATATATATATAAATATATATATATATAAATATATATATATATATATAAATATATATATAAATATATATATATATATATATATATATATAAATATATATAAATATAAATATATATATATATATAAATATATATATATATAAATATATATAAATATATATATATAAATATATATATATATAAATATATATATATATAAATATATATATATATATAAATATAAATATATATATATATAAATATATATATATATATATATAAATATATATATATATAAATATATATATATAAATATATATATATATAAATATATATATATATATAAATATATATATATATATATATATATATATATATATATATATATATATATATATATATATATATATATATTACAATACGTTTTTATCTGTGCAAAAATAGTTTTTAACCCATAATACTCCAAAACATAAGCAATACTTTTTTTGTTGAAAGCCTTGTAATGACTTACATATCAGTGATGTCCTTTCCTCAGAGCTTTATCTTAATGATACTGTGCCATACCTGGATGGGCCTCTCTCTTCACTTCAGTTTTATCGTGACTGGATTGGACCCAACAAGCCCTGCATCATTCGCAACGCCTTCAGTGATTGGCCAGCTTTGTCTAAATGGAACCCCACATATCTCAGGTGAGTCAATCAGATGATCAGATCAGCCAGAGACTTCTCATATTTAAAGGTCCCATGGCATGGCATTTTTCTATCATTTTATAATGTTTTCTGAGGTGTACTTATATTGTTAGTATGATTTTTACATCATAAAATGTCATAATTTAGAAATAAAAGGCATTTTTTCTATACTGCTGTTTGCCCTGTGGCTGAATGCCCTGTTTCAAGAGGCGTGTCTGCTGTGAGACTTCAGTAAAAACGCCCACTGTTGTGATTGGCTGACATCTTTGCATTTGAAATGAGCGGAGGGGGCGTGGTTTAACGAGGTCTACGAGGCACGAGCTGCTGCTAGAGAGACGGATGGACCTGAGTTCACTTCACATCAGTTCTGTCAGTCTCAGTTCAGTGAACTGTTGTAGTTACAGCATATACTTCAGGTTATTAGTCTATTTTTAGGCGGAGGAACTGTCACTCATGTCAGAAAGTTAGTAACTTTAGTAAATTATGGATCAGCGCTGACTGGAGACGCGAACCGTTTAGAACGATTCAGTCCGATTTGGTGAACTGATTCGGTTCACTAAAAAGAAACGATTCAAAAGAATGATTCGTTCGCGAACCGGACATCACGGAGACGGAGCGATTGCTAACCAAGTTATTTATAGTAACTACTGAGTTATGAGAGCGCTGTCAGTCAGCGCGAGTTTATTGTGTTTGTATCTGAGAGTTCTGAATAAACACGAGTCCCAGTCACACCGAGTCCATCTTCATTATTATTACCAACTTTGTAACACATGCAATGTACCATTACAGCTGTCGAGATGAACGAGTTACGAGTAAGTGTTGAAAATAGCATTATTTTTAGATATTTTCCTATCATATGAAAGGCGTCAGTGACGCGCATTGAGTACACAGCGCAAACAAAGACACAACAGCAGTAATCGAATGTAATCCAGTTTATTGTGGGGAAAGCTGGCTAGCCTAGCCGGATACTCTCACGCTTACCCGCCTTCTGCTTAATCTCACGCCGCGTAAGGCGCCTCCGCTGTGGGCCAGATGCAGTACTGGGGGTCGGTGATGTTGCAGTGCAGCCCGAGCTTCGGCGTGTGAGGTTTATCTCTAAAGATGTGAGTCTGCTGATGTTGAGCAGAAACGACTGTATGCACATTTTAGAACAGATAGACGCGACGAGGACGTACAAAAACACTGACTCACAAGATAGTAAACACCGTTCTGCCGGGAGAGAGAGAAGCCGCTGAGTGTGCACGAATAATAAATAATTAGCTACACATCAGAAATCACTGATCACAGATCAGAAGGAACTGAAAAAAGACTTCTGTTTTCATTTGTACATCCAAACACTGAGAAACTGCCAGCGTTCACTCATTCACAAGCAATGATCTCTCGAGCGTTTGCATGGGCGTGCCAGATTCTCTGGGTGGAGGAAAGGGAGGTAACCGTTCCTGCTTGGAAGTCAAACCAGGAGACTTCAGGATTGGCTCGTCTGGCCTGTCATTTTCTCAAAGGCAGAGAAAGACAGCCAGAACTCGGGTTTACACCGATCAACATTTCTATCCACTTGGGGACAATATTCAGGCTAGGGGAACTCATACTAATGTTGAAAAACCTCATAAAATGAAAATTTCATGCCATAGGACCTTTAAACCCTATGCCCTGAAAATGTTTCTGTGCAACTTTTCTTTTCATATTTGGCCAGAGAGAAAGTGGGATCCAAAGTCATCAGTGTGGCAGTCACTCCAAACGGATACGCAGATGCCGTAAACGGGAATCGCTTCGTGATGCCGGAGGAGCGTCAGATGACCTTCACCTCTCTGTTGGATATCATAGAGAGGAAGGTGGAGAGCAGTGGTGTGTTTTACGTTCAGAAGCAGTGCTCAAATCTGACTGGGGAGTTACCGGAGCTGACGGGAGATGTAAAGACTCACATTCCCTGGATGAGTGAAGCTCTTGGTATGTCCACACATTTCACATTCAGTTTCTACCTGGAGAATGGCAAAATAATGTAAAATGTGGATTCTGAAATGATTATAGTTGTTTTTTTTTATTTTAGGAAAAAAGCCTGATGCTATAAATTTCTGGCTTGGGGAGGAAAGCGCTGTCACATCAAGTCAGTTTGTCTTCACTTGTTCATAAACATAAATTATTGTAAACTTTAATCCAGTGGTTTTTTAGACCTAGAAAAGTCATCATTAAATTAATATGATCTTAATAAGCTCTAAAATATTTTATTGTGTAGAAATGGTGAATAAAATAAAATTCTTTATTTTATGGATGTTAAAGCATTTTATGGATGCTTTAACATCCAATTTATGTACCCGTTTTTGTGAGTGAACACAGTTTTGTTTTATCTGTAGTGCATAAAGATCATTATGAGAATCTATACTGCGTGATCTCTGGACAGAAACAGTTTATTTTACATCCTCCGACTGATAGACCTTTCATACCGTATGGTAAGGAGTAGTTTCTCTATCCCAATCTTTTATTTTGCTTGCTTAGCTTAAAATGAACTGCTTTAAGGAAACGGCCTCATGGCTCTGTCTATTGGCATTGTTTTATTTCCTCCTCGTAGAGCTCTACCAGTCAGCGACATACAGACAGAAAGAAGATGGCACCTTTGAAATAGTGGATGAGGAAGATTCAAGCAAAGTATTTAAGTTTATTAAGCTATTAACAACAAATCTTATAGTTTTTCTAATAATTTTACAATTATAAATGTTATAAAAACACTATAACATTTATACAAATTAATATTTTTGGCAATATTTTTCCACATCTCATATATCTCTTTCAGGTGCCCTGGATCCCTCTAGACCCCCTGAACCCAGATTATGAACGATATCCCTCCTACAGGATGGCTAAACCTCTGCACTGCACTGTGAAAGCTGGAGAGATGTTGTACCTGCCCTCCCTGTGGTTCCACCATGTGCGACAGTCTCATGGCTGCATGGCGGGTTGGTGATGTGACCACCAACAAGATTGCTAACAATACTAACTTGTAGGGATGCACCGAAATGAAAATTCTGGTCTGAAACCAAAAATTCAGGAAACGATAAATGAACTTATTTGATTCTTATTCGAGTAAGAAGGTTTTTTTTAGCTAACTAATGAGTTCATGGACATTTGAATAGCTTTTCTGCGGTAAAAGTGGCATTAAAGCCGCGTTTCCACCGAAATTACCCGGAACAATTTGTACCAGGAACTTTTTTTACAGGAACTTTTTTCCCCCCAGACCTGCTATTGTCTGCGTTTCCACTGCGGTCTAAAGTACCGTGAAGATTAGGCAAATTAGTCCGGTGATGTAGGACTGTGCGCGGCTGCTCCTCCCAGTCAGAGATGGACAGTAATAATTTTTGCGTGACACTGTCTGCAACCAAGTATGGAGGAGATGCAAGCAGCGCTGCTTTTGCTGGTTATGTATTGGTTATTAAAGAGGTCATTAACAAAACTGCGGAAAAGAGACAAGCACTGATACTAAAGCGTATTCTAAAAGCTCGTAAAGCTAGATTTAAAATAAGACAACGTATATTATTATCAGCTATTACGGACATTGACCGTGAGATTGCTGAGACGAACGCTCGCCATCGGACAGAAAGAGCAAGACTGATATTTACTGAACGCAGAACAAACCTCGCAAAAGACTTTTAAAAATGCTGGTTGAAATAAAATGCTGCGTTAGCTCAACCAATCAGCATGTTCAGCGCCCAAGTCCCACCCCCGAAAGTTCCCCAACTTTGAAAAAGTACTACCTCGGGAGCAGGGCCGTTTGGAGTGGTACCACCCCAAAGTTCCTAGTTCCTGGGGAAAGTTTTTCTGCGGTGGAAACACGGCTTAAGTGACATATAGCTTGTATTGCCTACAAGCTATTTTTTCCTGGTTGTAACCATTTTCATTCATGTTTATTTGTTTCTTTAACTCGTAGTAAAGAGGAAGAGATGATTGGTTCACGTGCCACTTGAATTGAGGTGCTACAGCGATCTGTCACGCTGTATCAAAGAGCGCTAAAATTCCATTTATAGTTTGAATTTTGTGATAAATCGACAGAATTTTAAAGTTGAAACTTTGCTTCATATTAAAAGTAACAAAGCACAAAGCTTTCTGCGATTATTGGATGGCAGGTGTGCTACAAATGTTTAGTGAAGTTTTGTTCACGCATTAACAGAAAACGTCTCACGGATGCTATAGGGATGCCCTCGGTGTCACCAGTATCTGAATACGTGTACTAAACATGGCAATCTTATTGGCTGATGGCAGTCCCATGATGTCACAAGCAGAGCGCCCATGAGTATAAGAGGGCACCTACAAAATACATCATCAACTTTTTTGTCTAAAGGATATGTGCAGGCAAACCTGATGCATGGCAACAAGACGTTGCATCTCATTCCCCTTCTCAAATGGGTATCTCGAAAATTTCTATGAAGACACTATCACACCTGGGCCAGTCTGACCACTTGCCCCTGCTCCTAATTCCGGCATATACCCCCCCTCAGGAAAAGTGCTCCTCTTACATCAAGGATTGTTAAAAAATGGCCTGAAGAGGACTCTCATCAGCTGTGGGATTGTTTTGCAAGACCAGGACCTCGAGGAGTATACTGCAACTGTCCTAAGCTACATTAAGTATTGCATAGATATTGTCACTGTGTACAGGTACTATACCAACCAGAAGCCCTGGATGACAAGAGAAGTCCAGTGCCTGCTCGGGGACAGGGACACTGCTTTCAGGTCTGGTGATGGGGCACAATACAGCGCTGCCAGAGCCAACTTGAAAAAAGACATCAGAGAGGCCAAGCAACAACACGAGACCGGCGTGGGAGGGGGTTCAGCACTTTACCAACCACAGATCCATTAACCTCTCAGTTGTTGACAATGATGTATCACTGGTGGAGGGGTTGAACCATTTCTCTCCTGAGGCTGCCACATTACATCCACCAGCTCACAGTAGCCACATCTTCATTATTGGGGGAGCAAGAGGTGAAGCACACACTGAGGGCTGTGAATCCGAGGAAGGCTGCAGGACCTGAAGGTGTCACTGGATGGGTTCTGAAGGACTTGTGCCTCCAGCTGGCGGGGGTCTTAACTAAGATATTTAACCAGTCCCTTTCCCGGTCCACCATTCCACCGTCTGAAGGCTCTGATTTATAGTCTCACTGCAGTCCCCCACAGGCTGGTGACCAAGTTGGCAGACTTGGGACTATCCCACTCCATCTGCCACTGGATAAAGGATTTCTTGTCAGATCACTCCCAGAGGGTCAGAGTAAGCCCCTACATCTTCTCAGCCCTCAGCCTTAACACTAGTTCCCATCAGGGATGTGTGATGAGCCCCCTACCCTACACCCTTTATACTCACGACTGCATCCCTGCACACTCGAGCAATGGCATCACCAAGTTTGCTGATCACTGTTGTGGGATGCATCTTAAAGGGGGATGTGTCTGCATATCAGGACAAGGTGGAGCGGCTGTCTGTGGTGTATAAACATAACTTGATCCTTAACACCACCATGTCTGGGAAATAACATTACTGGGCAGGTTAAAGAATGTCACCTTTATTTCCCTCCTCCCTCGGATAAGAGGGCTCCCCACTGTTGGAGTAGCTGTAGTCTTAGCCTTAAAGGTGCTAAGCACTAAGGGTTTGAGCACCTGGAACATGCTCACTATCTTTTGCTCTCAGGATAGCCTTTGGGGCAGAGCAGGAAGAAGGGAAATGTGATAGAGAAATTGCAATTCCTTTTATTCCTCCCCAACTATGCTTGGGTTTTAAAGTAGGGATTTACACTTACCTTTAGCTTGTATCGTATAAACTCAAGCGATCTATGTTCGTGAGGACCTGGATGAGTAGGGGCAAAAGGCCTGGCCCTTCTTGTTTGGGCAGTACTTTAAAGTGCATAAAAAGTCTCAGAGTAGATTCTGGAGTAGACTTTCAGCAAGGTGAGCTTTAACTCCCTCGTGGTTGAGTTGTATTTGCAGAAGTAGTGGTAGGTGTGAGGTTGTAGGCGAGCTACTTCCTTGGAAAAGCTATTCCCTGAGGGCTTTGCTAATGTATTCTATTCTATTACCAAACTCTGGTTGGGGAGGAAGGTAATGAAACATGAGCCGTTTTTCCACCGTTGGGCCAAACAGTTCTAAGAACGGTTCCAGTTATATTTCCACTTGAGCCTTGTATGGCACGATTACAAATTGTTCTCGGCCCAGAATTTGGGCTGGTAGAATGTGTGTGGAAAAGAGGCTATGGTTTTCCATTACCCTGCTCTACTCAAGTGGATATTTGGGCAACTTGTTTTTACACAGGACAAACAAGGCTATAGAGCTGCTGCTTCTAGTGGGGACCGCCTATGTACCTACTCTTATGTCAAAGGAAGGGAGATGAAATCAGGGCAGAGCACAGGCTGTCCAGTAATGCTCATCATCCAGGCCTTGACCCTACAGGAGCTGCAGGAGAGCTTAGGCCCTACTTAAAGACCCCAGCATTATTGGGGGAGAGCAGCTCATATCCTGCCTATAGCCAGAGTACTCTACTCAAGATCCGCAAAATGTCTAGTGATTAGACTCTCATAGAGCATCTGTCCAAAGGAGCGCGATACCCCTACTTCGTAACTCAGAAATTTTTATATGGGGAGGGAGATAAATGTCACATAAGAAGTTATAAGATGCCCATGTCCCGTTCATCTTGCTCTTCCTACCAGGGATATCTATTTAGTACATTAGCCATAGAGAGAGATGAAAGCAGGGCATATAGTATGCCCAAAAACACTATCACCGTGGCTCCTTCCCGAGGGTGCCTGAGGGGAGCTTAAATCCTACTTAAAAAAACTCAAAAAGTTAGAGGGGAGGACAGCTCATCTCTAACTTAATTAATTGCCTCCATCCAAGGTTCCTCCGATCCCAACCTCCTTGCTCCATCCTTTAGAAACTTAGAGCAGTTTTTAAAAGGAGCCTGCAAAATGCTGTGTTTGTAGTTTGTAGTCATGTAATAGCAGGGATCAATTCCCCATTGTTCCATGCTCTCATTACCTGCAGCCATATCACTCTGTAGACCAAGACTGGTTTCCCACTGAAGCTAAGCAGGGCTGAGCCAGGTTAGTACCTGGATGGGAGACCAACTGGGAAAACTAGGTTGCTGCTGGTAGAGGTGTTAGTGAGGCCCGCAGGGGGTGCTCACCTTGTGGTCTGCGTGGGTCCTAACACCCCAGTGTAGTAATAGGGACACTATACTGTAACAAGCACCGTCCTTCAGATGAGACGTTAAACCAAGGTCCTGACTCTCTGTGATTATTAAAAATCCCTGGATGCCCATCAAGAGTAGGGGTGTAACCCAGGCATCCTGGCCAAATTTGCCCATTGGCCCCTGTTCATCATGGCCTCCTAATCATCCCCATGTATATACGATTGGTATCATCACTCTGTCTCCTCTCCACCAATCAGCTGGTGGGTGGGCATACTGGCACAATATGGCTGCCGTCGCATCATCCAGGTGGATGCTGCACATTGGTGGTGGTTGAGGAGATTCCCCCCTTTTATGTAAAGCGCGTTGAGTGCCTAGAAAAGCGCTATATAAATGTAACAAATTATTAAATGAATTATTAATTACCTAGGTTGAAACCATAGGAAGCTCTAAGCATCGGGTAGGAAATAGAGTTGATGCTTTGAATGTGAAAAAACATTCCTTTAGCAATACAATAGCATTCTGTTAGCTGGGGAGCCTCCTCCTAGACGAGGCTACGCTCAACCCAGTAAACTGCTAGCTGTCCCAGAGACTGAGCAGCTCAGTCAGCCCAGGCAACAACAGGGAGATATACTCAATTTGCGTCATTCACCCTTCTACCAGGCCAAAACAACTGGCCAATGTCCTCAGGCTAACATGCCACCAATTAGCCAACATTTTTTTGCATCAACCAATACCATTAGATCGATGCAATAAATGGTTAACTTTCACTGCTCAGTCTCTAGCGTCCACAAAGCTGAAAGGTTTAACTGTTGTAGCTTATCCACGTTGTGTGTATGAAATAAATGCCGATAGTCAAAACATGCCATCGGAGAAGCGCTAATTAAATGCCTGTTCCGGTCACTCCAAAACCAATTTTCATTAGGCAAAATTTCAATGCATCCCTACTTGCATATTCTGTTTTGTATGAACATTGAATGACAATGAAACAATGATGTTTAACAAGCTCTTTTTGTCTTGGCAGTGAATTTCTGGTATGACATGGAATATGATATCAAGTACAATTACTTCCAGATGGTGGAGTCCCTGACAAACGCTGTGGGATCACTATGAGACATAATATATCCTGCTGAAAGGTGAAGCTTTGTGTATTCGATTGTCAACAACTGGTGACTTTACATGTGAATATTCAGAGACTTCATGAGTATATTTTTAAGTGATACAGAATAAATATTGCAATAAACAATGCTTTTTACCATGTAATAAATAGTTTTATTTGTTTGACTTCTCTGAGAAAGAGATTTCAGACGATAGATTGTATAAACACTGAGAATAGAAACACTTGACTTCGGTTTGGAGCAAAAGGTAAGACAAAGTCACAAGTTTCCAAAAAGAAAGTCTTAGAAACTACTGGTCCATCTGTAATCCTAAACTACGTCTTGATCGATTGGCCATACGTTACATGAAAGCAGAGCTGGTCACCACAGAGATAGCACTGAAAGCTGAAGGTTTGCATGATAGTTTATGAGGAGCAGGTCAAGCATACAACCATGCATTCTAGTTCTGGGAGTGAGCCCACCCTAAATTGTGCCGTTCTTCATGCATATGTAGTGTACTCATGCCGGTTCTCACATAGAGCTTTTGTTACTGATGCAGTCCTGCATTGCTGATGCCCTCTAGCTAGCTAATTCAAGTCTGTTTTGGCTTACTTTAAATATATATCATTTTTATCTCATGCATTTTCAGCCTCTCTTAAAGCCATAGCACTTTTTATGAGATAGCAAATGAGAGCTTTTGTTGCATACAAAATGGGTCTTAATAAATATATTTTACTACAAGACTGCCAGTGCAATCTGCCATAGGTGAAATAGGGTGTATATAAGATTTTTTTTTGGGGGGGGGGCTACAATGAGTAAAAAATTGCATTGTTGTAATTGTACATTTTGCATTTCTCATTGTTAACAAATTAGTACCAACAATCCTCAAAAGAATGTGACAGAGGTGGAACTAAGCAACAAGTCAATAAATAAAATGTATGCTTCACAGACACCAGGCAAGTTGCAGCTGTACTGAACTAGTTGCAGTGTTGACTTAAGCTGTTTGTTTTTTTGTCAGACTGTACAATATGACCCCAGTAAAATCCTGGATAAAAGGCAATGGTGACTGACATCACCTGTATCTTATGTCATGCTGTATGATATGCATCTTTGGTCATGACTGATGGCATGGACTGGGTGTTTACCAGGCACGTGCAGAGGGGGGGGGCTTTGGGTGCTCGAGCCCCTGCCCTTTTTCAAAATGAATCAAAAGTGCCCCTCTCAGACAAATATCAATGATAATATCGTGGTCAATAAAACTAAATAAATGTGATTATTATAACATGACAATGTATACAATGGTAACGAACGGCTGAAAAGTCGGACAATTTCTGCTGAGGCGTTGCCGTAACGCGTTGCTATGGGTTGCGTGCGTTTTGATTGACAGCTGATTTTCCACTGTTCGGAAGCGGCTCTCGAGCCAAATATGGTCCTTTCAGAGAGTGTGTGGCCTTACGGGAAAAAAGTAAACCAATATTTTTAGTTTTCATCCATAATCAAAGCTAATGTGTTGATTTAATTACAAATCTATATATTATATATTTTAAAGTATTACACAATTCACCAATGCCCGTTTGTCATGTATATACACTAACCAATCGTGATCTGGCAAAGCAAGTTCAAATTCCATTGGGCGATGTGAAACGGTAATTTTCTGTTCTTATTCATAAATTGGTTGAAAATTACATGGACAGACGAACTAACGTTTGTGGAACGATTTCCTGCGGTTTGTCTCATTTTTTAAATTGCATCACTGACAAAATGGATTTTAACAAACAAATCCCTGCACAAAACCAGCAGCAGCAAAAGTCGCATTAATGGTAAGTGTTAAATTCACTTGTATTTATGTATATTGATACACCGTTTACTATTTCATGAAACTATCAAAGTTAACAAACCCCAAGTGCCAGCGGCTCCTACAGGCCTATTATGTGAAGTGTAGGCCAGCGAAATGGTTACGTGAAAGGACTTTATTATATTACCATTTTTGAATATTATGCAGCATTATGAAAGTCTCTTATGTTCATCAAGCCTGCATTTATTTGATAAAAAACAGCAATATTGTGAAATATTATTAAAATAATGGTTTTCTATTAAAATAATTTAAAATATAATTTATTCCTGTGATCACAGCTGTATTTTCAGCATCATTACTCCACTCTTCAGTGTCATATGATCATTCAGAAATCATTCTAATATGAGGATTTAATGTCAATGATGGAAACTGTGATACTCTTTTCAAGATTCTTTTATTAATAAAAAGTTAAAAAGAACATAATGTAATAAAATTTCACAATATTAGGCTACTGTTTTTTTCTGTATTTTTGATTAAATAAATGCAGGCTTGATGAGCATAAGATATATATATATATATATATATATATATATATATATATATATATATATATATATATATATATATATATATATATATATATATATATATATATATATATATATATATATACTGCCCCTTTTTTACATTTGAGCCCCTGCCCCTGAAGAACTCTCTGCACGGCCCTGGTGTTTACATGATCAATCATGTCACATTCTGACATGTTCATGCTAATTGATCAAAGATTCAACTTTGCTCTTTTAAGATCCCAAAATCGTACAGTGTGCACCTAGCTTTTGTGCGATTTTTATCAGTAGAAGAGCTGGACACAATCAAATATGTGCAGGTCCATCTATAGAAGTTACAGTACACTTAACATTATGACGCTTTCATTTGAATTAGGCTTAATAACAAAAAAAGTGCCTAATGTACATTATCAATATTATTATGGAAAAGAAGAATTGTTTCTACCAGAGGTCAGAGAGACAACACCTCAATCTAGTTAGCAAGGGTTAGTGATTGGTTTAGCTCTTAGGGAAATGAGAGCACATCACATGACAATAAAAAATACCTTCAAGAAGTCATCACCGGAAAGCAATATGTAAAAATTCATTTCAGGACAAGGATATTTTTAAAACCAAACTTCTGGAAAATCTGTAAACCTTTCTCATAATTTGTGCACAAAATTTCAAGAAAGTTTTCTATCTACATGGCTATTGCATCTACATCAGTGTTACCAGAATAATCAATTCAGTTGAGTGATTTTATGGCAGTTTTGTTTCTGTTACCATTTGCAACCTGGAATTACTCAATTAGAGGTGGACAACATCCAAATATCACTGATCATTTTGATATATAACCTGCTTGAATTACAAAAGCCAGATTTATTCCTTAAAACAAATTGCTGGTCAAGATTAAGGCACCCGTATCCATGAGAAAGTTACCATTCAAGTACAAAAAAGTCCTGCAAATAATACAAAATCATCCTTCATATTTCTCCTCTGGCACCCAACTGACCCTGGGTATCAGGACATTGACACTGTACAACAAATATATGTTGATGAGCCTTTGTACGACTCATTTACCTATCGCATGAGAATAAATATGTCCCAAGTATCAGCACAAACACAAAATACAGTATAAAAATCATTCCATAATAAAAGGTAAAAGTGACAAACCTGCATTGCTAAGACTTCCAGGGATACCCTTTGAAATAGAGCATTGAGAATTTTTCTTTAAAATATCAAACATAATGTTCAAATACATAATGCTTGCCGGAGATTCCTCTCAACAACAACAGTTCATGTTTTAGTTCAAAATATGACAGAATATTGTCTCCATATAAAACTGCTTATGTCTCTAAGATGGTGACCAAATTGCTGTACCATGCAGTCAACAAACCACGTTATCAATTACTCTCCTTGATGACGTGCAGGTCTTTCGAAAGTTACCATGGCCAAAACATCCGGGTACGTTTTTAGTAGCAGGGCACAAAGAGGTGAGAAAAATCAGGGGTGTGTTGCTGCCATAGTAGCATGCTAAACAGGGAGGTAGGGTAGTGGAATTTCTTCTCAATCTCTTTATTAAAAGCTTGTCACTATCTAAAACAGTCTGCTGTGCAGTCGAATGGCTTGGTATCCTGTTGCAGCCACAGTGCACAGAGTAGTCAGATTTTGTTGTCCATCCTCTTCTCTACTGCACTGAGCAGCAATTTTGAGTACTGCTCTAGAAGGGCTAGTGTCCTGTCGTCACCCAACGTTGTATTACTGTTAGCCAACATGGGCACTGTGCAAGTGCTGGGCCGTCTCAAAGGAGTGCATGGTGGCAGGCAATTCAGCTCATCTCTCATTGCCTGAAATGCTTCGGCCAGCACACTTGTCATTTCCTGCTGCTCCTCACTGGAGTTGGTGGAGTTGCTTAGCTACAGGAGCGCACACACATACACAAAGTTAGAGTCATGTCAGCCGCACAAAACAATTTAGGCAGACATGTGGGCTGAAGTGCAGCCTACTCTACAATTACATGTGAATGTTGCCTAATGATAACCTACCATTTTGTACAGGAAGGAGGCTCTTTTAAAACTGCTCTGCAATTCATTGGCAACCAGCTTACAAGAATCCACACTGAGAGATGTGTCTGCAGTGGAGAAACCGAACACGTCAGGTTGATACTTAACATCAGTCTTTGCAACAAAACTATTCAATTAGCATACAACAAATTGAAACTGAGAAGTATAAAGCATTGATGATGATTCAGAGAAGTGGTACTCAGCACAAAGTGATGACATGGATTATCATAATTTGATTTTCCTAGAACAATATTCTGTTTAACCAACAACAGCCCAAACCCTAACATTAGAACTGGAGGGAAATTATTGATCTTAAGACAATTGGTGTAGGATCTTATCCTAAAGATCAGAGGCTAATGATTGGTTGGAATAGGTAGGAATGTTGTTCCAAGTCCAGTCTTGCTCTAGGACAGGGGTCTCCAAACTCAGTCCTGGAGGGCCAGTCCTGCAGAGTTTAGCTCCAATCCCAATTAAATACACCTGAACCATCTAATCAGTGTCTTACTAGCATAGATATACAGTGAGGAAAATAAGTATTTGAGCACCCTGCTATTTTGCAAGTTCTCCCACATAGAAATCATGGAGGGGTCTGAAATTGTCATCGTAGGTGCATGTCCACTGTGAGAGACATAATCTAAAAAAAAATCCAGAAATCACAATGTATGATTTTTTAACTATTTATTTGTATGATACAGCTGCAAATAAGTATTTGAACACCTGTCTATCAACTAGAATTCTGACCCTCAAAGACCTGTTAGTCTGCCTTTAAAATGTCCACCTCCACTCCATTTATTATCCTAAATTAGATGCACCTGTTTGAGGTCGTTAGCTGCATAAAGACACCTGTCCACCCCATACAATCAGTAAGAATCCAACTACTAACATGGCCAAGACCAAAGAGCTGTCCAAAGACACTAGAGACAAAATTGTACACCTCCACAAGGCTGGAAAGGGCAATGGGGAAATTGCAAAGCAGCTTGGTGAAAAAAGGTCCACTGTTGGAGCAATCATTAGAAAATGGAAGAAGCTAAACATGACTGTCAATCTCCCTCGGACTGGGGCTCCATGCAAGATCTCACCTCGTGGGGTCTCAATGATCCTAAGAAAGGTGAGAAATCAGCCCAGAACTACACGGAAGGAGCTGGTCAATGACCTGAAAAGAGCTGGGAGCCTGGGACCACCGTTTCCAAGGTTACTGTTGGTAATACTCTAAGACGTCATGGTTTGAAATCATGCATGGCACGGAAGGTTCCCCTGCTTAAACCAGCACATGTCCTGGCCCGTCTTAAGTTTGCCAATGACCATTTGGATGATCCAGAGGAGTCAAGGGAGAAAGTCATGTGTTCAGATGAGACCAAAATATAACTTTTTGGTCATAATTCCACTAGACGTGTTTGGAGGAAGAAGAATGATGAGTACCATCCCAAGAACACCATCCCTACTGTGAAGCATGGGGGTGGTAGCATCATGCTTTGGGGGTGTTTTTCACAGGGCGACTGCACTGTATTAAGGAGAGGATGACCGGGGCCATGTATTGCGAGATTTTGGGGAACAACCTCCTTCTCTCAGTTAGAGCATTGAAAATGGGTCGAGGCTGGGTCTTCCAACATGACAATGACCCGAAGCACACAGCCAGGATAACCAAGGAGTGGCTCTGTATGAAGCATATCAAGGTTCTGGCGTGGCCTAGCCAGTCTCCAGACCTAAACCCAACAGAGAATATTTGGAGGGAGCTCAAACTCAGTGTTTCTCAGCGACAGGCCAGAAACCTGACTGATCTAGAGAAGATCTGTGTGGAGGAGTGGGCCAAAATCCCTCCTGCAGTGTGTGCAAACCTGGTGAAAAACTACAGGAAACGTTTGACCTCTGTAATTGCAAACAAAGGCTACTGTACCAAATATTAACATTGATTTTCTCAGGTGTTCAAATACTTATTTGCTGCTGTATCATACAAATAAATAGTTAAAAAATCATAGATTGTGACAGTGGACAGTCTCTCACAGTGGACATGCACCTACGATGACAATTTCAGACCCCTCCATAATTTCTAAGTGGGAGAACTTGAAAAATAGCAGGGTGTTCAAATACTTATTTTCCTCACTGTACATAATAAAGGCTAGATGTCTCGTCCCCGCTGCTGGCCAATGGAGGTCGACGTCCGCACCTGGCGGCCATCTTGTCACAGTCTGCTCGCTCACTCATAACATTGTGTTTTAATGGAGCATGTACTTTTTAAATAACCATAACTTGCTCAATTTTCTACCGATTCTCAAACTGTTTGGTTTGTTATAAACGTCAGAGATGTAGTTATGCATACTTATGAATAATTAATCATAATTTGTTCAATCATCCAGAATTATAGCCACGTTAATAACGTTAAGTAACCAAAACCATCTGTAAATCCATCAAGATTTCAGCGAGATAAGAGTATTTGTGTTCGTGCAGATCACTCGCCTTACATCAGGTACCACAGAGCCCGCCAGAAAGCTTGCCTGTGACAAGATGGCCGCCGGTGATGACGTTAGAGACTTTGCCCTTAAGTCATCTAGCCTTTATTATGTATATCAATGCTTACTAGTGCCTTGTAAGACAGTGATTAGCTGGTTCAGGTATTTGGGGTTGGAGCTAAACTCTGCAGGACAGTGGCCCTCCAGGACCGAGTTTGGAGACCCCTGCTCTAGGAGGTCAGAGTTTAACTCCTGCTCCAACCTTAGGGTTGGAGCTAAACCCTTAAGGAATGTAGACCTCCAAGAGTAGGATCGGACAACCCTTGACCTAACTCAGGGATGTCCAATCCTGCTCCTGGAGGGTCACTTTCTAGCAGGTTTAATAGAGCTAAACTTGCAGGAAAAGTGACCTTTTAGGAGATCGGATAAACCCTTGCCCTAATCCTAATTGTACCTTAAAATCATGGGCAATAATTGGTTAGAAGGAATGTTGTTCCAACAAATGATGTTGATCCAGGAAGGTTCTACTTGTGTGAATTATATTAAGTGTGGTATCACCCAAGTCTTTGGTTTAATAAAGAATGTTTTAGCAAGTAAAATAAATGTGTCAACTTGGCCCATAAACTGGATGAGTACCACTGATTTAGAGGGCAGATGTTACAGCAAGTGTTAGTATGGGCATGCCTCACCCTGCAGGTGGTGATTAATGGATGGAGAAGGTGAAGAGGAGATGAAAGAAGTGATGGAGGAGGTGGCGGATGAGAGAGGCCAGAGCGCTTTGGTAAAGTGTTTAGACAGCCCAAGCCGTAGCAGAATGGAAGATGGTACAAGGGAAGACTGATGTTCCAGCAAACCTGATTCTTGAGCTCCTGAGGAAGACTGAAGTAGACTTGGGCTGCATTGGCTCATGGAAGAGCACTCAGCTTCAGGGGTATCCTCTTCTTTTGGCTCTAATTCCGAGTGAAGTTCAGCTTCTGATAAATTCTCGGTCTGGCTGGGAATAAGTACCATACTGAGCTCTATCTGGTCTTTGGTTTCAGATGGGCTCAAATGAACAGCTTTGACCGGCTGTATAATGCTGTTGGGCAGGTGAACTGCTCCAGGAAGTGAAGAGGGAGTTGTTGGGGTTCTACTCAAGGACTCCTTTTGTACAAGCTTGGGGCTTTTGCTGCTTGGTGAGAGAGAAGATAAGGAGGGTTTATCTGGAAGAGGATTGGGAATGTCTATATGGAGCAGGGGTCGAGAACTGCCGGTGAGTTTGACCTGGAGACCTTTAGAGGAAGATATTCCAGTTGAGCCTGCGCTCAGTGTGGGTATGACTACTGCATGGGGCATGTAGGGGCCTGGAAAAGGGGATGCCAAAGTATTAAAGGAAGACACATGGGTAACAGGAGTGGTGGGCTTGCTCTGGGAGGAGCTCCGAGGGTTGGAACAGTCAGAACCTGAACTCCTGCGTGGGTCTAAAGATCCTGTGTCTTCTCCTTGTTCCTCTACATTCAAGTTGTCACCCATGGAAACGGAGCGGGAAATCTTGGCCATGGAGCTAGTGGTAGGACTCATATAGGAACGGGACTTGGACTTAGTAGGTGTAGTTATGTCCCTGGGCAGGGTAGTGGTGGGGCTGGTGAGTGGGACGGTGGGAAGGGAACGCCGTGGTCTTTCAGAGGTCTGGGGCTGTGGGTGGACTTCCTTAGAAGGACGACTGGATGTCTGGACAATGTCAGCTGATCAAAAGAGGGAGGGAACAGGTGATTAATGTGAGAAAAGAAGAATCTCCAAGTTAGTCTTAATTAAGCAGACACTTCTGCTGAAAAATGACAGCAGATCATTTTTACTACAAAGACGATGCCCTTGGAGCAACTTAAGGCTGTAAAACACTACGCGATTTACAGTAACAGACTTTTTAAACAGTAACAGAGAAAACGGTTTAATACACTAAACCACTGTGGATTATACACTGCCGGGTAGCATCTAGGAGACACATGACAAACGAAAGCAATGTGTGTTCGAAAATAAAACAATTGACCTGGACAATTTTAAACTACATTTTCCCTTACTTTTAAAAAATATTTATTTTTCTTTTTTGTGCATACTCTTACACTAAACAATTTTTTTTGTATGCATTATGCAAAGCAACTTTCAGTACACTTATATAGGGACAGGGAACTAAAACAAAACAATATCCTATATTCTGTAGCTCAAGTTCATGGATGCTTTACCCTCTGAGGAGATGTTGTGGATAGATTGAGCTTTCCTCATGCCTGCAGAAGTGTTGTGACTTGCGGCAGCTTTAGCGACGGGGCTGATCAGTCTGCGGGAGTCCATGACAGGTGTGCGTTTCTTTTGGATTAAACGCTGACCTGTTGTCCTCTCAGAGCCCAGGGATTCCTGCTGTTTGCCTGGACTCTTATTCTCCATGAGGGGCCGAACCTCTGAGATAAGGGGCCATACCACTCCACTGGTGGTTTTACTGTCACTGCTTGAGGGGAATGAGAATGCAAGTCTAGTAAAAAAAAAATAAAGATGGAAGAGCAAGGTCATGTTTTTCCTCTCAGAAGTACGAATGTCAATGGGAATATTTCATTTCATTTATTCTTTAATCAGGGACAATACACATTAATAATACATAAAATATGTACAAATGCGCCAGAAGTCATGGTTGGAAGGGTCTTACCTGCTAGTGGAGTTCTGAGAAAGGAACTTAGATGACATGCTGTCAGAGATATTTGGAGTTACTCTGGTTGGACTTGCTGCCAAAAAAGAAAAGTATGAGAACTCATACCTACAATAAAGAAAAGTGTGTTAAGCAAATTGTGACCATTACAAACACCCTACCAGGGTTGTTGAGGTCCGACAGGGTTGCAAAATGCCTCTTGAGAAAGGCCTCCTGGTCTGGGGTCTGAGGTACAGGAGTCTGAACCTCATTCTTCCTCAAGCTGTCCTCCTCTTCCTCATCCAGATCTTCCATATCCAGTTCTGATGAGTTTCCATCTACACTCAGTGGCTCAGTGGGCTCAGAGTCTACAGCGAACACATAGGAATATACGCTCCTTTATCTCATCAAGGGCCCATTGCATCTACTGCGTTTACAAAATGACTGTGCAAGTCTTCTAGTTAAGTTTTTTTCTACCTTCTCCAGGGTGCTCGGGGCTAGACAGACGACTGCTGGAATAATCCATAGAGCAGGCACTGTCTGGACTCTGCTTCTCAGGACAAGAGTTTACTTTAGCACATCTCACTCCATGGGGCAACTTTTTCACCTGATACTCACTACGTACAAACAAAGAGAAGGGAGCGGACAAACATTTGAGGATCATCTCAACAGGGTGTTTTAGATCATTGTATGCATTTGAACTACACAATTAAAGGAATACTCCACCCAAACATGGAAATTCCGCCATCAGTTATTCACCCCCATGTTTGAAAAATGTATGAATTTCTTTCTGTGGTACATAAAAGATTTCTTGTGTGCTCCGCAGGAGAAACATAAGGGCGAGTAAATGATGACTGAATTTTAATTTTTGTGTGGATTAAAGACTGTGACTCATAAAAATACATTGGTGAGAAGTGTTTTGTTTTTGTTTTTAACTGACCTGCCTGCAAGACTGATTTGATCTTCACATCCCTCAGGATACAGCACCTCTGTGTCTGGAGTTTGAGGAGACAGCTTAATGTAATGAGGACGTGTTTGTCCTCCTGGTCCATTCTCTTCAGGAACCTACAGAGAATATACACAGGTCAAAAAGGTACAGAACAGACAAACAGGTCTGCATTGATAAGCACACGAATAAAAATGTATTTTGAGACTCATGTCTTCTGTGTTCATGGGCGGATCTACAGGGGGGCAAGGGGGGTCAGGTGCCCCCCCACTCTAGAGCCTTGCCCCCCCAGCTGCCCCCCTAACTTTGATGATCCAAAAACTGTACTTGTAAAAACAACCCGCCAGTATGTCCAATATATTTACCAAAAGTAAACCATTTAATTTTTTATTTTAAATGTATTACAATTAAAATACATAAAATACCCCTCCCCCCGCCCCTCAAATACTTAGCTACATCCCTGATTCAAACGTGCAGAGCGGCGGTCGCTCAGTCTGGCTCACACACAGCGAGTCTGCTGCGGTGCGGTGGCCCTACAAACCCACTGGAGAGACTGAGCTGCCCCAGAGCCCCTGAAGGTGAAGTGAGTTTCCCCAGGTGTAGTTTAAACACACGTTTAACTTAAAATTACATTTGTAATGAATGTATTGTATGCTAAAGACGATTCAGCATCAACAAAAACAGCGAGTCTATTACGTTAGCCAAAATCAGCGGTTGTGATTCGTAAGAGCACTCTTCCCTTTGATTAGCCTATTTTGATTTTAGTAAAGACAAGAACAGCTTAATAAAAAATATAAAAATATTGTATCCATAACTGCCAAATCTCACGCATTCACCGTGAGACACACGCAATTGACACTTTTCACGCTCTCACGCACAGAAAAATCGCGAAGCAAAGAGGACACAGAGACCGACAGACTAGACAGAGCAGGTTAACGTACTTATGATATAAAAAAAATCTCAGCTCTCAGATTCTGTCACTTTTATTACGAAATTCAAACAATAAATGCCGTTTTGGCGCTTGTAAATGTTACGTGACAGATCCCTAGCTGCACGTGGACCGATCATCTCTAGCTAATAGTAAATAAACACGAATGGACAATGTTGAAAGAAACAGTAGCCTACAACTTACCTAAATGTATATTCCTCATACATAATATCGACCAATCAATCTAACAAAGGGGTCAATAAAACAACTGGAGAACAATTATGTCACATAACATTTACCTCAGGAAAGCCTTTTAATGATTATGATTGAATGATTTAGCCATTTAGGCTATAGCACATTAGTTGGCAAGAAATGTGCTATAGTCGAGAGTATTTTGCTAAATATGTGTAGTACCATATTACATATTTATTATATTTTTATTTATATAATTAAATAAAGTTGTTATTATAATAAAAAAACGCATTATATGTAATTTGAGTTATTTTGAACCTTAAATAACACTGACAGCTGATAGGGCTCTCTGTATGTTCACAGCATTAGGTGAGTAGTTTTTTCTTGAGATTAGGTACATCTTGTGTGCCTAATATTTATCCAAATGAGTCAATATTAAATCAAATCACAATAATTTAATTGAAATAACAAAAAAGCGTAGCTTACCAGAAATTGTACCATGTAAACACTGTAACATGTTGAGAAACACATAACGCTGTTTGTGAAACATTTTGCTGCAAAGCACAACAACAGTCGCCTTAAGCTTAAGCTTTCCTAAAAAAGATGGGTGATCATGGGTCATTTCATTTGTGGACTGTAATTATAAGTTTTTAATTATAATAAGAACTTGAGTATTGTCCACTGTTGTATATTTGTAGTCCACTGCATCTTGGACACAATTACGGTACTTTTTTATATTTTCATTTGGCTTTTTATACTGTTTTGTTTTGTTTGAACACTGGGCTTATTCCTGTTGTGAATTAAAAACCTTTGTAGTGTGTAAGGGCATGATTAAACAATAAGTACTGTAGTTTAAAAGTGGTTTTGTGTTTGTTTTGTTAAAGCAATTCACATATAGGGATTTCCATGTACCATCTACCCCTGCCACCCTGCCAAGACCTCTTGCCACCCCTTTGCCCCCCCATGTCAAATTTTCTAGATCCGCCACTGTCTGTGTTGTCTCTACAACCTGTTGCAGAGACTATGGCATTATTCTAATGTTACGACCCTGTCTCCTATTGTGTTCTGAGGGTGTGATTGGCTGCAGACAATCATGCCTAATTGATTAATTTATGGGCGGAGTATAAAAGCTGTGTTCATCTGCTCATCAGTACTTCCTCTGGGGGTTAGGTGCTCCACTTTCCTCACCAATTGGATTATTATTTTTCCCCTGTATTGTTTAAATCCCAAGACTTTGTTATATTTCTGTAATGGATCACTATTAGTGTTTAATAAATAATCTTGTAAGTCAAACTATTTGTTTGCATGTGTGATCCTCTTTATGTGACGGTCAAGAATGAGCTGGCCGTGACACTAATAAGATGCATGCCAGCTTATTATTTTTGCATCATACTTTTCAGATTAACCCTAAATTTCATGCAAAAAGTATTCCCAAGTCTGGCTCTGTGAGACTATATTGGATATTATATCACATTATATACAAAGATACAAATGTATACATATGTTTTGTTTATTTTCATATAAAGATAAAGCTATTATTTAACCCTCTGGTCCTCTTCGTTTAGGGGTCACACTTGTCTCCTTCGCGGTCAAAAGTGACAGAAGCCTTAAAATGTCACTTTTTTTTTCCAGGAAAACCAATGTAATATATTTCTGTTCAATAATATTTTTTGTTTATTACTTAGATATTTGAAGGGATTCTATGGTACTATGCAATAATTATACAATTTTAATAAGCAATTTTTTCCATTAGAATTAATATTTAAAGCTACACTGTGTAACTTTTTTAGTTTATTCTTAGCTAAAAACACTTAGTTCTTTCAAAAATATGTGCTCATTAATGTATATTTACTTCTTTCAAGTAATAAAGTATTCTTGTAAGTTTATAATATGCCATTGAAAATACATATGGGTGAGGGGTTCGAATGCAGGTCGCCATGTTGCCCCTCCATCTTGAAAGTACATTAGCCAAAGAGGGACATACCCGTAAATTCAAGCTTCGCCTTTCGCGTTTTAACACTCGATGGCACTGTACAAAATTCCCTGCCTCGCGCATGTGCGCGTCAACTTGTTCAGACTTGTCTGGTGCATGCGCAGAGAGTTTTCATCTCAGCAGCGTCCAGTAACAGAGTTATACAGAGTTTTCCTGGCTTGTTTATTCCTCAAAACTCTGTTTTTCCTTGTGTGGTATTTCTGTGCGTTAATAACTCCGTAAGTAATAATAGTTATTGTCATTATAGATGTGTCAGATGTTTCAGAGTGTGTCATCGCGTAATTCAGTTGATGTCACCTCAGAAGTATTTTTGTGTCAACATACAATAGCGTAATGCTCACCTATTTGAATAATCATTCAGTTATTTTGTTATCAACAATGTCTATTCGTTTATAGAAAATATTTGCTTGTAATGTATGTTGATGGAAATATGTATCAGGTCTGATCGGCATATTAACAATTGTTATACAGAGCGCATTGCAGTGCTAAAGCTGTGCACACACTTTTGTAACCCGACACTGCTTGTTAGCAGCAGCAGCAGCAGCTCCGCTCCTTTTAATGCAGCTGCATTTAGCGCCTATATATGGTACAATAAGCTCTGGTTACATTATACAAATGTAACTTATAAGCATAGTTATACAGTTTTTAACTGTGTATCTTCTGTCATGTCATTACCATGTATATTTACCATCCTTATTTGTTCTCTCACAGAAACCACATTTATGTACATGTCCACGCAAACCTGTTTATGCCTTGCAATTGGATGACTGAATAAACATTACTATCATCAAAGTTCACTCTGGATTAGCTGCAGTTCTTTCTAGCTGAAGAATTAGGCCAGTTGAGTTCCAACCATCCCACTGCGCACAGAATATCCCACAGGCACCGTGTCGAATGTGGACGAGGTCGAACTGGAAGCCATGTTAATCTTGGACTAAATCTGCCACCGTAGGAGTTAAAACGAAATCGGAATTGAGAGGAACAGAAACTAAAATTCACTGGATGGTCATATACCTTTTCACCGCTAGATGGGGGAAAATATCACACAATGTAGCTTTAATTTGTAATTTTTTAACTTTGTAATTTTTTCCCCAAAAATGCAACATTTCACATTACAATAGAGTGCAGGCCTTTAAAATCCATTTTTTGAAGCGAGAATAGCGCCTTCTGGAGCCGTTAAAAAAATAAAAACGTGTAATGTCTAGGGCTGTAATCAACCAAAGAAAATCTTGGTCGACTGAAGTCCTGAAATTTTCGACTAAAAATCGACTAAAAATGACGTTAGGAAAAAAAACATTAAATTAATAAGCTGCGCACTGTGCGCAGTACTTGTAGCCTTGTTGTCTGCATAAATGAATTATAAATAAACATAAAAAACTAGTAGGCTATTTGCAGTATATTAAATAGTTTTTGAGCTGATTATTTTGCACTGAAATGAGTCTGACACACGAGTCTGTCAGCTCTGACAGCGTTGCATCACGTGCACCTGCGCAATATCATAGCCTATGATTTCCCAAAATATAGTACTAATGTCAACTAGATATCATCACAAGAACTTTTGAGGAATATGCAACATAATTTAGACAATTGTTTTTGTCATATGTATTATAATAACTGACAGACACTATCATTTCAGCCGCTCTGTGCAGCTCAAACAGGAGCTGAGCTCAGCTTCGCGGCGGAGACACGAATAGACTATTAACTTAAAGCTTTTACTCTTAAACACAAAAGGCACGTCCACTTTAATAAAAAATGAATATTTATTAAACAAGCCAGATCAAGAGCAGATAAAACGCTCTCACAATTAAATAAATAATATAAGTTACAGAAAACTAGCCTTCTTCAATCTGTCTGTCTTCTCCAGTGGGTTGGGCTAATCCAAAAGTGAAAACAATGGGGGTGTTCTGAAGACATACTGTTACCTGTGAAACAGGGGTGCTCTGAAAACACCCCCATTAGCAATTAGTGCTTTCCACCTGAATAAATGAACGCGGCGCAGCAAAACTGATTAAATGAACGCGGCAAAAACTAATTAAATGAACGCTGCAAAAAATCGACCAATCAAAATTTTGGTCGAGCCAGAACGTATCGACCAATAATCGACTAATCGACTGGGAGATTACAGCCCTAGTAATGTCATGTAGCCAGCTGTAGGCTATAGCTTTATTTTTTCAATAAATGCAGTCTTGCCTGTTAATTTCTCTCTCTCTCTCTCTCTCTCTCTCTCTCTCTCTCTCTCTGTGTGTGTGTGTGTGTGTGCATGGGTGTCTAATTTGCACTCTTGACATTTTAGAGTGTCACCCCTTCATTGCTGTGCACTTTTTTTCTGCACAGTGGCTGATTTGTAGTTTGTACCACCAAAAGTTTCTCTGAGTTTTCGTATTTTTGCGTATTTCCCATTCATTTCCTATGTCGGTCATTTCTGACCGCGAAGGAGACAAGTGTGTAGTTTTACGACCCTTTAACATATCCGTATCATCTCCTTGATTTTTTGTGTGTGTTCACATAGCTAATGCAACAAAAGTCACCAAGTGTCATCCCATTCCGATAAGGCAAAAAAATTAAACATTTCAAAATGTAAAAGTTTTCGGTCATTTTTGACTGAAGAGGACCAGAGGGTTAAAGAATTCTGTATCTCACCCATGCAGCTATGGTCTGAAGACTGATGGTGCTTCCCAGTTCCTGGTTCCTAGATGGTGGAGGATCTTTATGAACATCATGGGTTTTGCTGGGGAAGAGGGGCATGGCAAAAGACTCCAGCTGCCTCAGGTCCAGCATGGACTTCACCTTCAGATCCAAACTGCCCATTCGCCTGGACCAGCGCCGCCTTGGCCGTGGACCAGAACCCTCATGTTCACAACTGTTGGATTGCTGAGAAGAGAGAAAATGTGTGTTAAAGAGCAGCATGGAGACGAATTAAACCAAATGAGAGAATCAAAGTTAAAATGATGTGAACTTGTCATAAGCCCTATTCGGACGATAATTGTTTCTTATGGGGACGTAAGGTATTTTCAACATTTACAGAGGCTAGTTGGTGATTTTATTGCCATCCGAATCTAGAATGTCAGTGTTTTTCTCCCATCAAACACTGACAAATTATTACCTAATGTTTTTATGACAAACACCAAAGTTGTGTGGTAATTTATTTGCTGTCAGAATCCATATCTCTGAGTTTACACGAGAAATTTAAAATCCTTTTTGCTCACTGCGGAGCACTGTAAAATATCTGTTGAGCTTCACTGTAATTTGCATGCCTTTTAAAGTTGTACACTTTTATGCTGGAAAGTATTTACAAGAACAATATTTCATCACCGCTCTACCTCAGCAAGTGGGAGCTGTTACGAACAAAAAGGAGAAGGAGAAAAAAGGCACGTAAATATTTAAAATGGGCCGTTATTGTGGCAGCAATATATACAATACAGTTTAAAAATATATACAATTATATACATAAACAATATAAACCAAGAAGCTTTATGTGTATCTAATATGGTGTGTCTAGCCTCCTATTTTAAACAGGAGATTTAAATAATGAATTAATAAATAGAACATTATTTTCCTATTATTAAATTAAATATGGTTTTATTCTTCTTATTCCAAGCATATGACATTTAATTTACAGCATGCGAATGACCAGCACGTTCCCGGATTCGTAGATCACAAAACTCGTTCCACCATAGTGAATAAATCCGAATGCATGAGTTAAATCAATGAGCGCCATGCAAATGAATTTTTACAGACGTCCACATGAGAAACAATTACCGTCTGAATATGGCTTTAGACTTTCTTACCTTCTTCATGTGGGAATTGAGAGTATTGCGGCTTTCTTCAGATGATCCTTGTAACAGAAACAAAAACTAATGTTAGAAGCGAGTCTAAAATAAACATTTGGAAGAAGTCTCGCCCAATAAGATCATACAACGTGATCCAACCCAACCCAAAAGAGCCGGATATAATATAGCCAAACCAGTTTAGTGAGACTGCAGGAGAATGTCAGATGCATTACCTGTCTCTTCGCCAGATGACATGGGAGGGAACATCTCGTCTTCATCCTCAATGCCTTCCTCTTCCTCCACGTCTTTGTCGCTGTCAGATGACATGGTGCCAATGACTGGGGCACTGTGGATTTCTTTCCTTGTGCTGACACACACATTTTTTTTTATTTGTGTAATAAAAATAGTGTAATTGCAAAAACAACTAATGAGTATGATCGGTTTTATACCTAAGTGTGTGTTGTTTATTCGGTGGGGTCTTCTGAACAGGTTTGCTGTTCTGTTTCAGGTCTGAGAGCCGTTGTCTCATTTTGATGGTCAACTCAGGACAGAGCCGCCACACAAAGATGCAGCTGAACACA